>NC_034601.1:46905779-46908204 GCF_900095145.1 Mus pahari | reverse complement strand
TATATATATATATATATATATATATATATATATATATATCTTTGTTTACTAGGAATCCAAATCCTTGATCTACCAAAAATCTTTGAGATTCTTGAAGCCTGTGAAAGTAGCCTTTGCAATAGATTCCTGGCATCAAATAAGCAACACCATCATTCCTTACTTGTAAGGTTCCTTTGCTGGGTGAAAATCTTTCCTGATTTGGAAAATGCCAAGCTTGCTCCTTGCTGTGCTCCATAGCGTTGATTGACTCAGAAGATACCTTATTTTAGGACTGTGAATGGCGAGGTCAAGAAATAGCTGCACACCTACTCTTGACCCCAACATCCATTTTTTGTGTGTTTAACTAAGAGAGATGCAAATCAGGTCACAGGTCAGCAAGCCTAGTGGGGAATATATGGAAAAGTTTTCCTACACTATCACTATGAAATATGAATTTCTTAATTCTCTATAGTAATGATTTAGAGTTCGTAGCATAGTAAAGGAAGTGAGAACACTTTTCCCATCCCTGAAGGACAACAGGTCATAAGGAAGACCTTTGGAGTTCAGCTTATATCAGGAATATCAATAATTCAGGCAGAAAACAAAAATTATATAGTGACCTTGCAATTTTTAAATAAGACTTTGCTGGTAGCTGTTTTTAAGTGACGATTCTTTAAAATTATATGATATACAGCTCTTTTAAAAACAGATTCTTCTGAAATATGATTTTCTCAATAACTCATTATATCTTTAATTTGATCTACCTTCTTCATAGTAAGCTTTTAACTTTATCTTGCCAATGTCTAACATTTGAGAGTCCATACTGGAGGGGTCTGGAAATACTCTATCACTAAAGATACATTTTTAGGATTCTGTGAAATCTCAGAAGTCTTTCAGGAGCAATTATTCACTGGCAGAGCAGCATTTTGTAATCATCTTCTTCAGAGAATGGGTTGCAAATCTAAACTCGAGGGGGTGAGAAATACTTAGTAATTTATGAACTGTGAAGAGAATAAACCATAGGCATTTGGTCCATCAGTGGTCTGCTAAAAAGTGGTGCCTAATGAAGCAGAGGAAGCTTGGAGCTTCACCTTCCTTTCTTAGTGGGTGACCTTGCGATGCAGTCTTTATGTCTATTTTATGTATATACCATCAAATAATGAAGACATGAATCACTATAGGAGAGAAGTGACAAGCAAAATCATTGTTGTTACTCAAAATATGAAAGCTACTAAAATGTATGGTTGCTCACTTTAAAAAGACCAAACTTACCTAATTAGCATATATTAATTTCAATTATAAAAAATGTAGGATGTTCATTTTGCCTTTAAGTGTTTCATACATTTATCAAGAGTAGGTTGAGAATATTTAAATTATAATCTCTTCCATTATGTTTAAAATAAAGGTAGAATTTAAAATAGTGCTTTATGTATTAGAAACATTTATTCATATCCCATATCCCAATCACAAAGAGAATCTGACACTTTAAGGATCACTTTACAGAAGCTTGGCTCTTTGCTGTTTTATAGTGAAGGAAGTTCCATTTGTCCATTTAAAATACTGAATTTTTAATATCCCTCTGCTCTTCCTCTCCTTCACCACATATCCTACTGTCCAGTTCACATATAAACACCCATTAGTTTCCATATGTCATGAAAAGGGAGAGAGCAGGGCAAGAAGCATGCCCTATCATCGACCTTCACGTCAGGCTAAAGATAAGCCCCCAATTTTATCATTTCTAAGCATGTCCACTTTGCGCATGAAGCAAGTTCACTGATACGTTGCTTTTACTTTTTGAAGTAAACACATGAACTTGACCTGGACATTTTGCTGTGGAGACAGCCTTTCCTGTAAAAGCAATTTAAGGCAATTTACTATGAGTTCCTGCCCAGTGAAATCCAAACATCACAGAGAATGGAGGACATTTAATTCAAAATAATAGAGCTTTTACAAAAATGTGAGTGGATTTTTTTGTAGATTTTTAAAAAATTGTACAAGGAGATAAGAATGGATCAATTTACATTTTTCTATATGATAACCACCAGTTAAGCTAGCACCATTTGATGAAAATGCTGTCTTTTTTCCATTTGATGGTTTTAGCTCCTTTTTCAAAGATTCAGTGACCATAGGTATGTGGATTCGTTTCTGGATCTTCAATTCTATTCCATTGATCTACCTGTCTGTTGCTGTACTAGTACCATGCAGTTTTTAATCACAATTGTTCTGTAGTACAGCTTGAGGTCAGGCATGGTGATTTCACCAGAGGTTTTTTATTGTTGAGAATAGTTTTTGCTATCCTAGTTTTTTTGTTTGTTTGTTTTGTTATTCTAGATGAATTTGCAAATTGCCCTTTCTAACTTGGTGAAGAATTGAGTTGGAATTTTAATGAGGATTGCATTGAATCTGTAGATTGCTTTTGGCAAGATAGCCATTTTTACTGTATTAA
>NC_034601.1:46872802-46905353 GCF_900095145.1 Mus pahari | reverse complement strand
TCAAGTACTATATTGAATAGGTAAGGAGAAAGTGGGCTGCCTTGTCTATTCCCTGATTTTAATGGGATAGCTTCAATTTTCTCTCCATTTAGTTTGATGATGGCTACTGGTTTGCTGAATATTGCTTTTATTATGTTTATGTACGGGCCTTGAATTCCTGATCTTTCCAAGACTTTTCTCATGAACGGGTGTTGGATTTTGTCAAATGCTTTCTCAGCATCTAAAGATATGATCATGTGTTTTTTTTGTCTTTGAGTTTGTTTATATAGTAGATTATGTTGTTGAATTTCCATATATTAAACCATCCCTTCATCCCTGGGATGAAGCCTACTTGATCATGATGGATGATCGTTTTGATTTGTTCTTGGATTCGGTTTATGAGAATTTTATTGAGTATTTTTGCATTGATATTCATAAGGGAAATTGGTCTGAAATTCTCTTTCGTTGGATCTTTGTGTAGTTTAAATATCAGGGTAATTGTGACTTCATAGAATGAATTGGGTAGAGTATCTTCTGTTTCTATTTTGTGGAATAGTTTGAGAAGAGTTGAAATTAGGTCTTCTTTGAAGGTCTCATAAAACTCTGCACTATACCCATCGGGTCCTTGTCATTTTTTGGTTGGGAGACTATTAATGACTGCTTCTATTTCTTTAGGGGAAATAGGACTGTTAAGATCATTAATCTGATCCTGATTTAACTTTGGTACCTGGTATCTGTCTAGGAAATTGTCCACTTCACCCAGGTTTTCAAGTTTTGTTGAGTGTAAGCTTTTATAGTAGGAGATCTGATGATATTTTGGATAACAGAAGCTGGAAAGAACCCAGATGTGTTCAACATAGGAATGGATACAGAAAATGTGGTCTATTTACACAACGGAGTACTATGCAGCTATTAAAACCAATGAATTTACGAATTTCTTAGGCAAATGGATGGATCTGGAGGATATCATCCTGAGTGAGGTAACCCAATCCCAAAAGAACATACATGATATGCACTCACTGATAAGTGGATCTTAGCCCAGAAGCTCAGAATACCTAAGATACAATTCGCAAAACACATAAAACTCAAGAAATTGGAAGGCCAAAGCATGGATACTTCATTCCTTCTCAGAAGGGCGAAAGAGTACCCACGGAAGGAGTTACAGCGACAAAGTGTAGAGCAGAAGCTGAAGGAATAACCATCCAGAGACTGCCCCACCTGGGGATTCATCCCATATACAACCACCAAACCCAGACACTACTTCGGAGGCCAACAAGGGTTTGCTGACAGGAACCTGATATAGCTGTCTTCTGTGAGGCTCTGCCAGTGCCTGGAAAATACAGAAGTTTATGCACACAGCCATCCAGTGGACAGAGCACAGGATCCCCAATGAAGGACCTTCAGAATGTACCCAAGGAGTTGAAGGGGTTTGAACTTGCATAGGAGGAACTACAGTACAAACTAACCAGTAACTACAGAGCTTCCTAGGACTAAACCACCAACCAAAGAAAGCATACAGAGGGACTCATGGCTCTAGCTGCATATGCAGCAGAGGATGGCCTACTCAGTCATCAATGGGAGGAGAGGACCTTGGTCCTGTGTAGGTTCTATGCCCCAGTATAGGAGAATGCCAGGGTCAGGAAGTGGGAGGGGGTGGGTTGGTGAGTCCGGGGGATGGGATAGGGGTTTTTTGAAGGGGAAACCAGGAAAGGGTATAACATTTGAAATGTAAATAAAGAAAATATCTAATAAAAATTTGTTATACATATTTTCCTTTTTAACGTGCACTGAGATATACTCCTCTTTCATGTAAAATTAATGTATACTAATGTTTATTTAAAATATTCAGAAGAGATATTATTACATATTTAAAAATAATTAAAAGTAGTATAATACAAACAGGGAGTGGCAGTTGCTCAGTCTAATGAGAACCTAGAACATGTCAAGCACTCTTATCACCTTATAGATTAGTGTCATTTGGGCTTGAAAATAAACTGGTGTGGTAATTTTCAGATGTAGAACATGAAGTGTGAGAAGGCTGGGTGACTCGATAGCAAGCAGCAATCATGGACATAAATATCTTAATTCAAACTTTGCTCTATCTACTTTCCAAATGTATTAATTTGTTTTATTATTTATTGGTAGGTATGGTCATTAAGCAAATTTTTATCACTCTAGTAGAATTTTCATATAGAAAATATTCTTTCTGTTAATATCAAACCTATGTTATGTAGTAAATATATATTTCCCCCAATTTATATATATATATATATATATATATATATATATATACTTGAAAAGATAACTATTCTAGAAGTTATTGTTTTTAAATCATAAAAGCTATTTTAGTGTGTTCCCCCTGTGTGTGTATGTAATTGAATAAAAATAAAGTAATTTTAAAAGAAGTTGAAATGAAATCAGTAATTTTAGTCATAAAAAGTAAAGGGAAGTATTGTCCATTCAGTCAAGCAACAATCTATTTTTTCATATTGTTTTCTTATCATGAAAATGCAATTTTCTTATACAATATATCCTGAATACAATTTATCCTCTTCTACATCTCCCAGTCCCTCCAAACCTTTTCTCCCTTCTGAATCCAGTCTTAAATATGTAAATATTCCATTTTTTCACTATGTAAAAATTTAGAAAATGAAAGTACTTTTACTTATTAATGAGTATCTAATTATATTTTAGCTGACAAAAGACTATACTATAGATTGAGAAAGACTTGAGTGGGTAAAGCAGTTGCCACACAAATGTACAGGCTTTCTTTCAGAACCCCAACCCTATGTAAATGCTGATATGGTTGGGACTATCTGTAATTATGGTTCTTCTTTTCCAATGTGGGAGGGAAATAGAGTAGACTCTCCTAAACTGTCTGGTCCAGATAGTTTGGCATATGCAGTGAGGAACAAAAGTTTCTGTCTCAAACACAGTTAAAAACAAGAGTGGATTTGTCTTGAAATTGTTTGCCCTGGCACAGATGCACTCACTCACAAATATCCCCACATATAAACACATGCAAAAATTAAAACTACATACATTCCACTGCTAGACATTCCCACACTTAAGAAACTTTAAACTAGAAAATGCCACAAACATCACAAAAATACTATATTTTAGTCAATTATCTAATAAAACATCTGTGTTAAAATTTTTATCTGTTTTGCTTATGTAGTTTCAATAAAATCCAAAGGTCCATAAGTTTTGCAATATCACATTCATGCAATAGTATTTGTCACTTTTAATCACAATATAATTGAAAAGGGTTTACTACTATTTTTTAAATGCTCCTTAAAGTCATATTACATATTGAATTTGTTAAGATTTCTATTGTTATAAAGAGACACCATGGCCTTGGTAACTTTTATAAAGAAAAACATTTAATTGGGGATAGCTTAGAGCTTCAGAGGTTTAGTCTATTATCATCATGGCAAGACACATGACATCATGCAGGCACATATGGTACTAGAGATGGAGCTGAGAGTCCTAAGGAGCTGTCTGATCTCCAGGCAACAGAAGGAGTTTGTCACACCGGGTGTTCTCTTTGAAAACCTGAGACTCCAGAACTGAACCTAGATCATCAGGTTTGATAGCAAGCATCTTAACTTCTGAGCATTCACCAGCCATCTCTGGTAATATGAAAGACTCAGTGACTGACAGTGGTATTGAAGATCCCTAAGCCTGCACCCATGCCTCTCTGAATCTACCTCTGTGATTGGGTTCACAATCCAATGAGCTGCTATATTGAGACTACCTCACAAACTAGGTACATTTGACTCTGTTAATTTCTCTTCAGTGAATTTATGTAAACGGTTAGATTTTTATTATAGTGGAAGAAGTTACACCAGAAATGACCAAAGGGTATTCGTAAAGGCTATTCTTCTAGGGGTTAGACAAATGTTATTTACCATACAGTGTTTGCCCTCTAATCACCATAAATAAGGAATCTAGAATGACTACAATCCACAACTTGAATTAATATTAATCATTCTGTTCTTCTAAAGTCTACTCTTTTATACTAGAAACCTATGGCTGGAATTAGCTTAGGGTACAAGCCTTTTCTTTGTCTCCATTATGAGGATAGAAGTATGAGGTGAGTATTCCTCGCTGTCACCATTGTGAGGATGTGCCCCCAGTCATCTTTGCAGTACTATTATTATAGCAACATCTTTCTGATCTTTAAGAATAAGGAACATAAAGACAGGAATTTATTTTATTTATTTTCTGCTGTTTTGGAGTTCACAATTTAAATAGATTCTTTCTTATGCCTATTTTAATCTTTGTTGATTAGTTTGTTTTTATTTATGATAATTTATCTCCTACAATCTTTTAATCTTAGGTGTGAAAGGCAATGTCTATTTCTGCATAATTATTTTTCCCTTTCCACAACCCTTAGAAATCTTGTATTTCACCTCTAGCTATCTTCTCTGAAGATGCTTCTTATCTTATCGGTGACATCTTTGAAAAAGATCTTCAATAACTCTTACTTTATCCATCCTTCAGTCAGAAAAAAAAAAAAGAAAGTACACCTTCTTCACCTAAATAAGCTTTGAGCATTCAGACTGCTCAGCGTGCAGCCATTTCTGTTTTATTTGTATAAGGTCACATGTTATTCTGATTTAAGAAGCAGATACATCCCCTTTATAGCTCTTCCCACGTTAGAAAACACACTTCAAACACTACTAGAATCTCTGTGAAAGTGAATAATTTATCTCAAGTGATGAAAGATATATACTTTCTTCCCCACCCTCCTAGACTGTGAATATGTTTCAGATTAAATTATGTCCCTCAAAATTCAGAAGTTGAAGACCTATTCTCTGACATCTTGGCATGATGATCATGTTTTTTAAAAAGGCAGCACTAGAGACTGCTTTTTAAAATATGGGGCCAGTAGTGTGGGCAAGAATATATTCTGGCCAGTGTTCTCTGAAAATAACATGTGAATGAACAGAAAGACACTAAAGGTAAGCAGAATAAAGCCCATGTAATAAAGAAACAAACATGTAACCAAGTATAAGTCCATAAATGAGGGCTTGAGAGGAACAGCCACCTGGGGCTGAAGAGATGTTTCAGTGGGTAAGGACAGTAGCTTTTCTGGCAAAGGGCCTGAGTTTGGTTTCCAATAGCCAATAGTATTATCAAATAGCTCACAACCACCTGTAATTACAGCTCCAGGGGATCTGACACCACTTCAAGCCTCTAAAAATGCCTGCATTCACATAATGCAAAAAATATCTTCATGATCATATACTTATCCACAAAACAAAAAGTAAAATAATCTAGGGGAAAATGTGGTAAATCAGTCCTGCTAATACTTTGATCATGAATGGCTTGCTTTCAGAGTCTTGTGAAATTAATTTCTGTTGTTTGAAATAGTGTAGATCATGACTTTTTGTTCTGGAAGCCTAAGGAAAATATAGTTTAGGAATAGAAAACCTTCACCTGTGTGCATTCTTATATATATGAAATCTCTTAGTATACACTCTGTAACAGTTCTCTTACAGTCTCCACCATAGAAGGTCCTACTTTGAAATATCAGTCTTTCTGGTTCCATTCCCTTTGTCTGCAAAATTCATGAAGTTGTAATTTTTATAGCTGAGTAGTCTTCTAACATGTAAATATACCATATTTTTGATATCCATTCTTCCATTGAGGAACATCTGGGTTGTTTCCAGCTTCTGGGTATTATAAATAAGGCTGCCATGAACATATTGGAGCATGTGTCATTGTTATATGTTCGAGCAACTTTTGGGAATATTCCCAGTAGTGGTATAGCTGGATCTTTCAGGTAGAACTATTTCTAATTTTCTGACAAAACACCAGATTATTTTCCAAAGTGATTTAACCAGCAATGGAGGATTTCTCCACATCCTTGCCATCATCTGTTGTTGCCTGAGGTTTTGATATCTTGAATGAGGTAACGCAGACCCCAAAGGAAACACATGGTTTGTACTCACTGATAAGTGGATATTAGCCCCAAAGCTAAGAAAACCCACAATACAACTCACAGACCCTATGAAGCTTAACAAGAAGGAAGTGGGAATGTTTTAATCCTACTTAGAAGGGGGAACAAAATAATTGCCAGAGGGAGAGGGAGAGGGCCCTAGTAGGAGAGAGAATGGGGATAGAAAAGAGGGGAACAGGATCAGGTATTGGAAGAGAGAGAAGTCCAGAGGATCAGGAGAATGAATAAAAATATGTAGCAGTGCAGTGGTGACAAAGAGGGGAACCACTAGAAAATCCCAGATGCCAGGGAAGTAAGGGGTTCCTACGATCCAATGGGAGTGACATTAGCTGAAATACCCTGAAGAGACCACATCCAGTAGATAGGCATGGCCCCCATTTGAGGGTTGGGGCTACCCACCCATCTCAAAAATTTTTAACCAGAATTGTTCCTGTCTAAAGGAAAGGCAGGGACAAAAAAAAAAAAAAATGGAAAGGTCATGTAAAGACCAGAGACCACCTTGGGATCCATTCCATATGCAGAGACCAAACTTCTACACTAGTGCAGATACCAACAAGTGCTTTCAGACAGGAAACTAGTATGGCTGTTCTCTGAGAGGCTCTGTCAGTATCTGACTAAGACAGCTGCAGATACTCACAGTCAACTATCAGACTGAACCTGGGGACCCCAATGGAAGAGTTAGGGGAAGGACTAAGGGAGCTGAAGGTGATTGCAACCCCATAAGAACAACAATATCAACCAACTAGGCCCCTAGAGCTCCCAGGGTTTAAACCATAAACCAATGGGAATATATGGATGGGTTTGTGGCTCCAGGTATATATGTAGCAAAGGATTTCCTTATTAGACATCAATGGGAGGGGAGGCCCTTGATCCTGTGAAGGCTTACTACCGCAGCATATGGGGATACTAGAGGGATGAGTCAGGAGTGGGTGGGTGAGTAGGAGAGCACCCTCTTAAAGGCAAAGGCAGGGGGTGGAATTGGGATGGGGGTTATGTAAGGGAGACTGGGACAGGGGCCAACATTTGAAATGTTAATAAATAAAATAACTAATAATAAAAACTGTTGCTTTCCCACTTTGATTAAAATTTTTAAATATATAAAAGGAATGAGATTCAAAATCAAAATCGGTGACAGTATCTGGGGTGAGCAGCTATCCCATGTAACTCAGCTGTCTGTAAGTCAACACAAAGTTTCAGAAATGCAGAATTTTGAGTCAGCATTACCGTTGTGGTGAGCTTTAAAGTGATGTGGGCTGTCGTTAGCTATCTATGCTTCTACATGTAAGTACATTAATAGCAATTTAACTAAGCTGGACTTGGGTGAAATCATTAGTTTAGTGTTATTGTTCCTAACGGTAGTAGGTAGCTTTTTCATCACACACACACACACACACACACACACACACACACACACACACACTCACACTCACACTCATCCTTCAAACCTAGAAAACTATGAAGCAAAACTAATGAATCAGTAGGAAATAGCTATAATGACACTTTCTCTTATGTTTCTTTTAATAATGTATAGTAATGAAATTCCTTACAAATGAGACTTGAATAAATTCCTTTCATTTGGTATTTTAAATTAGTAGTAGTAGTTGGAAGGAGCTGAGGAGGAAGGTGACCCCACAGGAAGACCAGCAGTCTCAACTCACCTGGACCCCTGAGATCTCTCAGACACTGAGCCACCAACTAGGCAGCATACAAGAGCTGGTTCAAGGCCTCCAACACATATACAACAGAGGACTGCCTGGTCTGGCCTGAGTAAGAGAAGAAGTACCTCACTCTTTGGAGACTTGAGGCCTGGCAGGGTTGGGGGAGCATCCTCTTGGATGGATGAGAAGCAATGGGATGAGGAACTGTGGGAGGGCAAACTGGGAGTGTGGTAACGACTGGACTGTAAAATAAAATAAAAGTAACACAAGACAAAACCAACAAAAACCCTATTTGTAGTAGTTGGATAAACTTGAATAATAGATTCATAAAGTGGTCATTTTACTTAGTTTATTAAACATTTGAGGAATAACTATCCTTTAATAATTAATTTCATCACATTACATTTTCTGTTTCCCGGTGAAGAACAAATTGAAAATTTTCCTACAGCTACAGACTTCATTCACCATTTCCTCTCATGAGCTCTGGCTCTGTTATCGATCATGGCACGAGGCTATGATTGGGTTTTCCCTGATTCTGGTTTATTTGTTGTCTTAGGTTTTTTGTTTTTTCCTCTGCTTCCTCTAGCTTCAGCCACTCTTTTGCTTTATAGTTTTCAATATTTTGTTTAACTTCCCTTGCATTTTAAATTTAACTCTTTATCACATCTTTCTCAAAGCATAAAATATAACAGCCTTTTCTACAAATGTACCTCAAGAAGATAAACAATCATAAATGAGTTGCTGAAAGAAGTATACCACCACCCAGAAGTGAGAGTAACATTGCCTGCTTCCTGTGGCTACTGATGAATAAACTGTTATTTTTTCCCACTTAGGTTCTCTATGCATTATAAAGGTTCTATAAATATTTCTAGTGACTATAAATATACTCCACTTTTCATACCATATTTCTTATTAATTAAGCAGCTTTCATGGAGAAATTTTTTTTTAAATGCTTGCTTCTTCATCATTTTTTCATCTGTATCTGCAAATTCTCTGTCATTTAGCATAGGAAAGTATCTGTCTGCATGTCCAATAGAAACATTTTATGTGCTTCAGAGTATATCTCTACAAAATAGCCTCCAACGGTCCTATGAAGGCTCGAGAGATGACCCAGTGTAGGGAAACTGAGGGCATGGAGGTAGGAGAGGGTGGGTGGGTGGAAGAACACCCTCATAGAAGCAAGGGGAGGGAGGATAGGATAGGGAGGTTCCGGAAGTGGAGGCAGGAAAGGGAATAATACTTAAAATGTAAATCAAGAAAATATCCAAAAAGAAGAAACATTTTATGTGCTTCAGAATGTATCTCTGCAGAATAGCCTCCAATGACCAAACACATACGCTTTCTCATGAGCGTCTATGTTCATCACCTCTGCCTTGATTGAATCATTCAATGCAAGCTGTGCCTACACAATGATAGTGTGCAAGACAAGGGCAAACTAGTGATTTAAGGCAACATAATTCTATTTTCTTGTAGTTTTGGTTTTCAGGAGATTGCAAGAGTTTTATGATACCATAAACATACATAAGGTAATACACACACACACACACACACACACACACACATACACACACAAAACAGTTTCTATAAGGCCAAGAACATTCTTCATCTCATAATCTTTTGTCCATCTTAAACGAGCAGCATAACACTTTAAATGTTTTCAACTGACAATAACCCTCCAAAATCTCTAATAAAGACTCATATGATGACTCTCCAAATGATGATCCAGGGTAAGCTAACCTTTTAAGTCAAATTCGAAAATCTACTTTGCCAGTATATTCATATCTTGATGATATAAACAATGTTGGGAAGAAAGTATTATTATTCACTTATTAGCAGACCATCAAGATACACGATGATATACTTAGGATTTGAATTTTTGTATTCAAACTAACTGTTATCTGAATTTCAACTCTAAAATATCTCTGTGAACTTAGGTGTATTAACCTTTATAAATTCTAGTTTTCTTTGCAAAAGGAGAATATTTTCTAGGCTAGTTAATATAAATAATTAAGATATGCTTATGAAATTCTTGGCATAGCATTTTGCACTTTGTTAATACTCAAAAAGTTTAAGCTACTATAATGCTTATTGCTAATAATGGAGCAAGGGGGATTAATAATCTTTAATGATTTTTACAGTGAATGTTTAAATACTCATGACGATAGTGCTTTCATGAGCACTCAAATAAACCATGTGGTACTTTAAATTTTCTTCCAAGTGTTAGCATCAGTGTTCAATATCCTTGAAATTTCTGATTTGTTATCTCATATATGTCATACAGTAATTTATTTGAGTTATAAACGTGGCCTCCAACTTCTTAAATGCCATAAAATGTCAACCATGATAGACAACAGTATTTATTTCCCAAACATTTCTCATCTTATCAGCTCGATAGCACTTCTAAGGATATACTTTCAAAGGCAATTCAAGTTAATCATCATCTTAACCTTCTGTTGGATTAGGATGGCTTCATGACATCTACTTCTTAATGGTACTTCACTTAGAGCCCCTTTCTCATATTTATTGCCAGACATTCATTAATGAATTCCATACACTGCCACCATGAAATGTGTTCCTACCTGCACCCCGCTTACTTATCCTTAATCTTATTATTCTAACCCATGATAAAATGCTGGAAAATAAAACAATAGAATTAATGACAACAAACTCTGAAAAGTATCAAGAAGTCTAAAATATTAGACACAACTCTGTCCAATACTCATAAATGCCACATCAAAGCAGACAGAGTATATTAAAACACCTAATTATTACAGTGTCTCAGCACATACATGCGCATCCATCCTAAAATTTTGCTAGTTATCCTTACTTGGACAAAAGGACAAGTTCCTTCATGATATTATTATATCTAAGGAATTTGGCCTTATCATTTATGATAGTAAAATAAAAGACAAAGGTACACTTTTCTTCCTTTGGAGATTACAGAAGTCTAGAGTTATGTTGCTTTGTTTTTATCTCTGTTGGTGCCATCATCTTTCCCAGTCCTTATCTTATCAGGAGTAGTGGCATGCACTATGATCATGTCTTTCAATATTTTAACTTTCTGGTTGTTTAGTATATCCTTCATAAATAAGTCCACCTTTCTGTAGGCGTTGCTGATTTTGATAATTGGTACAAGAATAATTAATATTGTATCCTTTCTCTGGAAGGAAACAAAGTAGGAAATATTATATTTCTTACATAGGGTTCACATTAGTTTCTAGATAAAATATTAGTTTAGTGATAAGTTTAAGGAAAAATGGAAAGTTTAATGTTAGAATTGTACACTTGACAGTTGCCAGCTTATTTAAAGCCATAGAATCAAATGATATCATCTAGGGCATAGATGTAAACAAAAATGAAAAATGTTTGAGAACTCTGCCAATTTATTTTGATGACTGTGATGAGTTGTATACTAATTAAGAGATTTTTCACAAGTTTAGCCAGTGATCTTCAGGACAAAATTCAATTTTTAGTTTCTTAATTTCTAACTACTATTTCCAAAAATTTGACTTCTGCTACAAGTTAATATGTAAATATGTTTGCCATACAGAGCCAAATTCATTCATATAAAATCACTTAAAATACTAAAGTACCTATATGGCTCTGACAATATTCAATATGTGGACCTCAAGGGGTGAAAGCAAATGTCATTGTGCAAGGTAAGCACAGTGAGCCTCCATGTTGCAGCTTCCTTGGGAAAAGGTACTTGCTACTCCTTCCAAGTTCTCAAGCCATGCCTCTTGAGTCTCCAGTACATGGTAACTGTTGGATTCAATGCCTACTGATCACCCACTCTCTCTACAAGTTACCTTGAAGGTATCATTGGAGAGACTAAACTGAAGGGAAGAAAGATGAATTAGCAGCCCTTCCCTATTACCACACAATCAGGTATGCCTGGAGAGTGGAAAGTTGAACCCATGTTGTCTTTTGCCTAACATCATAATAAGTTTCAAGAGGATTTTTAGAGAAAAGAAAACAATTGGATTAGAAACAAAAAGAAAGAATCTATCAATGTATTCATCTACCTATTCATCTATCTATCTATCTATCTACTACCTATCTATCATCTCTCTCGTTCTGTGTGTATGTGTATACATATATTCATAAATACTTTACAGGTAAGACACAATCTGATTATAAAACATCTGCTTACTTTCCACAGTTTCACAGGGCAAATTTTCCTAGCTAATTACCTAGAACTAATGAATTCATGGATCTTAGTGGAGAATCTACAAACACTACTTTAGTAAACTAAAACAATCTCTACCTACATTCTAAATATGTGTGCTATACATACCAATAAGTGTAGTTCTTACACCTCAACATAGAAATGTCTTTGAATAAAAGGTAAAGACCAGTACAGAAAAATGCAACCAACTAAAATGCAGGAGAGATTTAAAAGTCAAGCATCATACCTAAGTCTCAGGAACATCAAAAGAGGTGGGGATGAGAAACTGTACCCAGTAAGTATCACCATAACTACCTAAATATGATCTTAACAAAGATAAGAACAATATCCATGATAAAGTGCAGAAAGGAAAGCCTACACGACCTCAAACAAACACAAAGAATTACAGGCAACTAAAAATGCTGAGACTGGGGTTGGAGAGCTGACCCAGTGGTCAAGAGCACTGGCTACTCTTCCAGAGGTTCTGAGTTCATTTCCCAGCAACCACATGGTGGTTTTAACCACCTATCCATCTATTAGGTGAACGGATGCTTTCTTCTATCATTTAGGTGTACACGTAGATACAGCATTCCTACATAAAATTAATAAATCTTAAGAAAGAAAGAGAAAGAAAGAAAGAAAGAAAGAAAGAAAGAAAGAAAGAAAGAAAGAAAGAAAGAAGAGAGGGAGAGAGGGAGAGAGGGAGGGAAGGAAGGATGGAAGGAAGGAAGGAAGGAAGGAAGGAAGGAAGGAAGGAAGGAAGGAAGATGTGCTGAGAGTACAAGGAATAATAGTCTTGCACAGGGAAGAGAACATGGATTGGTTATACAACACCAAATCATCAACTATGAAAGCAAAAATAACATCATACAGAGTTATTAGTTTATATATATATATATATATATATATATATATATATATATATATATATATATAGAATGTGGGTGTTTATTTAACAACAATTAATGAATAAAGGGGCCGTTAATATGCAAAAGAAAAGGAGGAGTATATGGGAGAATTTGGAGACAGGAAAGGGAATCAGAATTTTGTATAATTGTAACTATAATTTCAAAATTTAAATGAAATGATTTTTCAAAAAAAATTCATGATCAGGGAGCGAGTGTGTTCAAGTTGTAGTAAGGGTTATCTTCAAGGCTGGAAATTAAGGCTTCTTGTTTCATGATGATTGAGTAGATGAGAGTGATCTCTATATTCTCATCTTAGAGCTACTGATATCAGGCTCACACCTGTAATGCTAGCACTTGGGAGCATTCTCAACTGAGGAATACTGAATGGCTTGGAAGCACCTGAAAAAATGTTCAACATCCTTAATCATCAGGGAAATACAAATCAAAACAACCCTGAGATTCTATTTCACACCAGTCAGAATGGCTAAGATCAAAAATTCATTTGACAGCAGATGCTGGCAAGGATGTAGAGAAAGAGGAACACTCTACCATTGTTGGTGGGATTGCAAGCTGGTACAACCACTCTGGAAATCAGTTTGGAGGTTCCTCAGAAAATTGGACATAGTACTACCAGAGGATCCAACAATAACACTCCTGGGTATGTACCCAGAAGATGTTCTACATGCAATAAGGACACATGCTCCACTATGTTCACACCAGCCTTATTTATAATAGCCAAAAGCTGGAGAGAACCCAGATGTCCCTCAACAGAGGAATGGATACAGAAAATGTGGTACATTTACACAATGGAGTTCTACTCAGCTATCAAAAACAATGAACTTATGAAATTCTCAGACAAACAGATGGATCTGTAGGATATCATCCTGAGAGGTAACCTACTCACAAAAGAACTCACATGATATGCACTCACTGATAAGTGGATATTAGCCCAGAATCTCAGAATACCCAAGATACAATTCACAAACCACATGAAACTCAAGAAGAAGGAAGACCAAAGCGTGGCTACTTCAGTCCTTTTTAGAAGGGGGAACAAAATACCCATGGAAGGAGTAACAGAGACCAGTGTAGAGAAGAGACTGAAGGAATGACCATCCAGAGACTGCCCCACCTGGGAATTCAACCCATAAACAACCACCAACAAGGATGCCAACAAAGGCTTGCTGACAGGAGACTGATATAGCTGTCTTCTGAGAGGCTATGCCAGTGCCTGACAAGTACAGAAGTGGATGCTCACAGCCATCCATGGGACTGACCACAAGGTCCCCAATGAAGGAGCTAGAGAAAGGACCCAAGGAGCTGAAGGGGTTTGCAGCCCCATAGGAGGAGCAACAATATGAACTAACCAGTAACTCCTGAGCTTCCTGGGACTAAACCACCAATCAAATAAAACACATGGTGGGACTCATGGCTCCAGCTGCTTATGTAGCCGAGGGTGTCCTAGTAGGACATCAATTGGAGGAGAAACCCTTGGTCCAGCAAAGTTTCTATGCCCCAGTACAGGTGACTGCCAGGTCCAGGAAGTTGGAGTGGGTGGGTTGGTGAGCAGGTGGATGGGGGAAGTGATAGGGGACTTTCAGAGGGAAAACTAGGAAAGGGAATAACATATGAAATGTAAATAAAGAAAACATCTAATAAAAAAAATAATAAAAAGAGTCTCAGAGGTAAGTAGGTGAGAAGAAAGGCTAGCCCTACTAGACAGAAGGAAGAGTAGTCAGGAAAAATGCTTAACTTCAGGAAAAAAAAAAAGGATTTTCCTGAAGAAAACATAAATCATCCATTCAAGTTGATAGGATTGAAAGATGAAAACCAGGGTATCCATGTCTTAAATCTTAGAAATAATGGGGAAATGAGTATAAGAAGGTTTGTACAGGGGGAGGGAAGTGATTTACTCCTTAAGGTACTTTTAGTATACACAAAAGTAGCTTAGTTTCAGTTCTCAGTCCCCAGGTAAAGAGTCAGGTATGGCAATGTTCACGAAGAGGATGAAGGAAGATGGCTGACTAGTTAGTCTAAGTAAAACACTGAGCTCCAGTTTCAGTGTGAGACTGAGTCTCAAAAAATAAGCTGAAAGTTGACCAGCCAAATTAGATGTGTGAAATATCATGGGGCCTCATACTCAGATGAAGATCTACAGTCAATTGAAACTGCTAAGAGAAGGATACATTTTCGACTTCCCATGGGATGATCCCCCTAAATTATTATGGAATATCAAATACTTAGTAATAAATGTCATATGGATAATTAGCATGAAATGAACTTTGCAGGTTTTATCTTTGTGTATTTGCAGGTTTTATCTTTGTGTATGTATTCATTTTATATATGTATATAAACATATATATATATATATAATGTTATTTATTTATGTATTTATATAAGGAAAAGAAACCATGTATTTATGACAGGGAGACATGGAAGGGATAGGAGAAGAAAGAGACCCAGTATCAAACTCTTATCTTCAAATACATAGACACACACTTGTGTCCAATTGTACATGAGCCCCAAAATGGTTAAAAAGTGAAGGAGGTAGACTTTGATAAACAGAACATGTTTTTAATATAAAACAAGAAGTCAGTAAGTGGAAGGAAAAACTGAGGTAGACTGCAGTTCAAAGATAAAGATGAATCTAATACCAATGAAACAAAAATCCACAGTCTTCTGTTAATTTAAGAGGGCTTGATGCCCCAACATAGGGGAACGCAAGGGCAGTAAGGTGGGAATAAATAGGGAGTGGAGGAGCACCCTCATCGAAGCATGGGGAGGGGTGGTATATGGGGTTTTCAGAGGGTAAACCGGGAAGGATGACAACATTTGAAATGTGAAGAAATAAAATAACCAATAAAACATTTTTTAAAAAAGAAGGTGATAGGAATGCTAGGATATCATAGAAAGACTCAAGGTATCAGGCTAGTCATAGTCAAAATGACGTGAGATCTACAAGAAGCAGACAGATGATGTCCAAGATGGCATCTTAGTTAGACTAAAGGATGAGAACACAGTGGATTTTACACAACAGACATTCACCTGTATTCATGAGAAAGGGTTAGCAGTGCTAAAAGTACAAACAAACTTGTAGATGTACAGTTGAAAATGGTGTTCAGCCTTTGCATAGATGATGAGAATTCAAAATAAACACATGACAGCTTGCTGGGAAATTTACTATGTGTTGCATTTCAATGTAAGGGCTTCTCTTCAAGTAACACACTTCATTCTTTCAAAAATTTAATGAGGCCGATATTTGTACCCAACCAATGGACAGAAGCAGCTGGCCCCTGTTGTTGAATTAGGGAAGGCTGAAAGAAGCTGAGAAGAGTGATCCTGCAGGAGGACCATCAGTCTCAATTAATCTGGACCCCTGAGATCTCTCAAACTCTGGACCACCAAACAGACAGCATACACCAGGAGATATGAGGCTCCCAACACATATACAACAGAGGACTTCTGGGTCTGCGTTCATTCAGAGATGTTGCACCTAACCCTCAAAAGACTGGAAGCCTCAGGGAGTTTAGAGGTCAGGTAGGGTGGGGAGTGGGGGCATCCATGTGGAGAAGGGGTGGGGTAGGAAGGAGGTGTGGGAAGTGGAGCAGTTGAAGGGTGGATGAGGAGGGCGGGAAATGGAATATGGAATGCAAAAAAAAATGAATTAAAATATTTTTAAATTTTCAAAACAATAAAATAAAATACTTTTTAAGACAAAACAAAAGCAATTAATGAGATAAGCTCTATTATTAGCCCCAGCTTAAATATAAGCATCTGTGACATATAAACACTTGACTATTTAATAAAGGAAAAGAAGTAGTTGGGTTTTGAACTAGAACTGACCTCAGTTCTGAAATCATATCTTAAATACAATGTAATGAATGAGCGTTCAAAATAAGTGTGCATAGTGTTCTTTTTCCCAGATATGTGATGTTAAGAAAGATAACAGGTAAAACAAAGCAAATCAAAGACTATAAGATAAAAGGTACAACATAGAAAAACATATCCTTGAAAGGTGGAAAATTCTAAGTAAGAAAACGGGTATCCAATAATTTAATATATTAAAATTCCTGTAAGTATAAAGATGAATGTATTTCACCATACTGGTGTAGCAATGCCTTTGGAAAGATCTTTCAGAGAGGAATATTATATCTTATGTAAAAAAAAAAATTGGGCACTGAAGCTCACAATGCAGATATTTTTATCATGACAGGAATGAGTGAGTATTACAGGGAATCATGAATGATATGAAATTATCTTTCTGTGTGTGTGTATGTGTGTGTGTGCGTGTGTGTGTGTGTGTGTGTGTGTGTGTGTGTGTGTGTGTGTGTATGCACGCACATGCATATGTTGGTCCTACGTATTTTATTGTGGTAATTTAAATATTGGATAGCTGGGAAATGTACCCAGAAAACTTATTGATTTTAGATAATCACATATCTCTATATGAAGAATTTGACTTATAAAAAATTCCACTGAATGTTAAAATTGCAAACTGGAGAGTTTCTACTATAACTAATAAAAAAAGATAATTGAAAGAAACAGTCTGCTCTGGAAACCTATGTTCAGTGAGGCCCTGCAACTGACAAGCAATATGACCTTGTGTAGACCACATAGCCTAAGAAAGACATGGATCATTCATCTGTAGTGTAAGAGTTGACCTTCAAGGTTCATTTTAGCTTTAGCAACCATTAAACATCATATGATAAAATTATAGCTCAAAACTAACATATATAAAGATTATATACAAGGCATTTTTCCCTCCCTAATTTTAGTCAGTTTCATCATCCCACCTCATAAGCCAGCTGAATCTAGTTTACTCAGAATATACTCTGAATCCAGTTCATTTGCACTGCCAGCTTAACTGGGTATATAACTCTTTAGGAGCTATGTCTTCGGTTGGGTTGTGTTTGTGTGGACATTTACATAAAGATTAACTAAGTGGGGAATATTCACCCTGAAAATGAGTGGAAACCATGTTGTTTGGAGTCTTAGTTAATGTTTCTATCACTATAAAGAGACACTGTAACGAATCGTATAAAGAAAAACATTTAATTGAGACTGACTTACAGTGTTGGGAGTTTAATCCATTATTGTTATGGCAAGAATCATGGCAAATACAAGCATATATGGTGCTGGAGATGGAGCTGAGAGATCTACATCTTGATCCTAAAGTAACATAAGGAGACTGTGTCTCACCCACAGCATAGCTTGAGACTATAAGACCTCAAACCCTGTCTCCACAGTGACACACTTCCTCCAACAAGGCCACACCTACTTATAGTGCTACTATCTATTGTCAAGCACTCAAACACACAAATCTATTGGAGCCATTCCTTTTTAAACCGAGACAGGATCCTAGATGGAAGAACAAGGATAAAATGAGCTAAGTATCAGTATTTGTCTCTTTTTGCTTTCAGAAAAATAGAGTGATAAGGTGCCTTAAAACACTAGTACTATAGATAGAACAGATCCCTTGTATTGCCTTTACCATATGATTGTAGATTATATCCCAAGGTTGTGAGACAAAATTAATATTTTCTCCTTTAACTTGCTTAAAATGAGGTTTTGAAATTAAAATATAATTATACCATTTTCTCATTCCCTTGATTCCATGGAGCCTTCCCATGCACTCCTATTCTCTCTCTCTCTCTCTCTCTCTCTCTCTCTCATTAATGAGCTATTTTTTAAAATTGATACACAGACCCATATGTGTATTTCTCTAAATATATTAACACAACATGTGCAATCTATATTGTACTGCTTTTTGCTATATTGTATATATTTTTGCTATATTGCTATATTGTATATGTTGTGTAACTGCATTCACTTTTGGATATCCAATTGGGTGTTCTTTCACGGAGACTATTTCCTCTAGTTCTAGTCTTCCTTGGCTACCTGTAGTTAGTTGTCTAATATTAAAGTCTCATGAGATGTCCTCTTCCGTGTTCCATATCTAGTGATGTTTTTCTTCTTTTGGTCTCTCTAGTTAGCCATGTTGATGAAACATCAAAGATGTAACTTCTTTGTTTTTTCTAGAAGACACAGTTTCACATCAATTTTTAGTTTTAGTTTTGTTTTGTTGTTCTTTTTTGTTTGATTTGGTTTGGTTTGGTTTGGTTTGGTTTGGTTTTTGACATAGCAATGATAAATGAAACCAAAACAAATAATTAGTACCAGGACCTTGCCTGTCACTCTGACAAACCTGACCATAGGTGTATAAGAGTTTGGAACCAGTTTGAGGGTCAACGTGAAAATGTTCAGAGCTGTGGGTGAAGGAAAGCCTAGGACCAAGTCTTATTGAGCCACCATTTTGACTACTAAAAATTAGAGTGGTGATTAAGGAAGAGATCATTGTCCTCATGAACTGTCAGGGGGAAAAAGGAGTTTGTACAGAACTGGGCTATAGGTCATTCTAATTACATTAAGTCAAAATGGGGCTGTTAGTAATCAGTAAAATAGAATTTTAAAATAATAAACTAAGTCATTTGCTGGAAAAAGAACAACATACAGGTGTGGTCACAGCTTAGTCAAAAACACAGAGAAAAGAAGTATTTTTAAAAATGTGCACTTTGACTAGGAAAGAAATATGAGCTAAAGTTGCAGACGCCAAGGTTACAGTTAACAGAACTGTAATTCTTTTAAAATATAACAAGATTAATGAAAACTGTCTGATATTCACAACTTGGGTAATAGAGATGTCTTGACAAGACCCCATCCATCAAAAGGTTACAATTGTGCGAATGGAAATTATTTTTAAAAGAGGATATCAACTTACAATGACACTGAAGGGACTCTTCAACCGAAAACAAACACAAAGACAATTATTTCCCAGAGGTAAGCAGAAGCCACTACAGCTGTAATAGTGGGGGCCAGATTGTTTCAAACTAGTAGCAGAGGTTGACTCTAGCATCCACATGCTGCTGGCTTTTGAAAAATGAAGAATGCAAAACTTGTGGAGTCATAGAGCTACTGTTTCAGAAAGCATTTGCAGCAAAACACTGTGACTGGGCTGAATTCTCTGACAGGGAGTGTGGAGAGCTGTGATTGTGTAAGGCTGTTAAGGCAAAGCACAAGTTGCAAGGAAGAGCTCAGGATGCTAGAGACACCAAAACTTGGAGATAGATACTCAGCAAGCAGAGCTGCAAGCAGAAAAGAAGAATGGTCCAAGGGAGAGGCTACATGTGTTTTGAAGAATAGGCTCCATTATTGTACAAATGTGACATCATTTATATCATTTTCGTCCTTCTCTTATAGTTTTGTGAAGGTGCTTAACTAATGTGTAGAACTACTTATAAGAAAAAATAAACATTCACGTATTCAAACTTGACTATCCCAAGTTACTATGTTTAGCACTTGCACAAAAGCTATTCTATCACAGGACCAAAATTCCCTTTCCTAGGAAGAGGCACAGTCTCACATGAAACTGAAATTACCTATAGCAGGTTAGCTCATTCTAAGAGTAATGAAAACTCAGCACAGAAAGCAGAGAAGCCAACGAACAGCCCCTGGCCCCTGAGTTGCCTATTGTGGAGTTGTGATTTGTCAGGGGTGTATTTTGCTCGGTTACATTATTTACTCAGGTTTCTACTCAGAACCTGGCAAACACCTATGAATACTCAACCCTCAAGCTATCTTCAGCTTTTCGTTTACTTTCGATTTGGAGACAAGTGCTCACTCTCTTACCCAGACTAGCCTTGACCTTACTATCCTCCAGCTTGAACTGTCTAAGTCGTTGGAACTGAATAATTATTAACTATATAATTATATAACACTATATTTAATATATATTAATATAACATACATTAAAATCATAATTAGATTATAAACTTATTGATATTAATATAATTAATTATATTATACCTATAAAATATCAATATGATTATTATATATTAATTATTATATTGGCATTACACACATAATAAATATTATATATAATGTAATATATATAATAAATACTATCAATAGTAACAGTATAATATATAACAATAAAAATAGTTTTTCTAGTAGGAGAAACAGATTCACATGAATTACCAATAATAATGAGTAAATATGCATTAGCTTACCTGTGATATTACCAACTATATTTACTTAATAAAGATGGTAGATGCTTTTCTTTATCATGATTATCTTACTACTGATTCTGCCTTTCAAGGACACTCATAGTAAATTAAAACAAAACAAAACAAAACAAAACAAAACAAAACAAAATGATGAATGACTAAAACCAGTTTAAGCAAATCTCCTGAAGAAAGGGAAAAACTCATGGAAACTATTTCATAGTAGTTTGGGGAAAAAATGAGTGAGCAGGGGCAAAAAATATCTTGAAATGAAGCCATCTATATGTGGCATTGTTGTAAAGATATACACATATCAGAGAGACAGACCTGTAGGATGTTAGACCCCCAACTTTCCATTATGTATAAAGGAAGTATCTTTCATACAAATCGCTTCCATGAGAGTTAAAGACTATTAATGGTTACTGAAGAAAGGGCTATTATTTCTCTAGATGTAAAGATATTGTGGAACTAGGTAGAAAGAAAAGGTTAAAAAGCAAATTATTTATTTTGTTTACTGTCTACAAGGTAAACAGTTCCACAAGGACACACATTTCTTTTTACCTTGCTGTCTACAGTACTCTGGCATGAAGAGGAACAATAAATATTACTATTGAAAATAAGAAAAAATATCATCTAAATTACCTCTTCACTTTATAGAAAAGGAAGTTTCCTGAAACAATGCTGTAGAATTTTATTTAAGAACATAACTTACTTTACATTATTAATCTTTAGTATTTCATAGATTTTAATCACAATTTAGAAGTTGAAGAAAACCAAATACCATTTATTTCTATTAAATTTATTGGCAAGAAATATGAGCATGCCTTTCATAAACCATCTGGATCTCATATAAGCTGTTACCTTGCTCAGTCATTTCAAGTGATATACAGGATAAGTGGCAAGAAAAGGAAATTCTCACTAGAGGTGAATACTAGAAATTACAGTGTCAACTAAAGAATATTCATCACAAGACAGTTGATGAGAAATAAATGTATATAAAACAATAAAAAGATGAGTTAGAAAACACAAAGCAAGCCTAAAATAGTAATCAGTTGGAAATGTCTAAAATTCATGCACTTGTTATTGAATACTAAATAAGATAATATAATCATTTGCACTAAAATCATATAAATCAATATAGATAAAAGAGGAGATATGAGACAACTGCTGAGTAGATAAAATATAGATAACTCAAGAAGATGAATTTTCACTTACTTTGCAACAGTGTTTGTCTTAGAGTTTGTTATAATTTCTGTTTTACATTCTAAGGTTTATAGAAAAGTTGCACTTGAATGATTAAACCATTATTAAATAACAACTTTGATTTGCATTTAGAGAATACAGACTAATCAATGAGCTACAGACAACAGAATTGTGTAATAGCCCTCCTTACTCCTGAGATCTGTTCATCCCATGTAGAAACCATGCAGTATTATTCTATGACTGTCTATTGTACAGAAAAGCAATCTGTTTGAACTAACTCAGAGGGTCAAGGTTACTCAGAAAGAAAGCTCCATCGAGGGGAAGGAAAGAAAAATGTGGGGTGCATGATCTAAAATGAAAACCCAACACAGAAAAGCAGGCAAACAAAATAAATAAGAATCCCAAACTTCTTTGCTATTTGAAATGCCCATAGAAGCGTTTAATTTGTTGCCTATTGCGCTTCCCTGTTTTCTCTCCTTGGAATTAAAGTCAGGATCATTCACTTAGTGGGTAGCACTCCATCCTGGAACTGTACCCTCAACTGGTTTTAACTTTCTACTTTGTAGCCCATGCTGACTCCAGCTCAGGCAGGCCCTTAACTTATTATCCTTCTGTACACTTGGAACTGTATAAGCCTGTACTAGTAAGCCTGAAAATAAGATTGGAGCCTAGGTAATGGTGAATCCCTCTCCCAAAGCGCCAACTCTTCAGCAAAGCTGATTTCTTTCCTACCAATCTTTATCTTCCACACGTTTGATCTTAAATTGTCAGTAGATAGAATTTGTTCTGGCCGAAAATGCAATGCCATGATAAAGATCATTAGTGTTTGTGATTTGATCACTCTTACATATCAAACAATAAGGTAGACAAAGTCTGAATCTGGTTAATGGACACTTTGGTTCTTTCATGAGATCTTTAAATCTCTGAATTGAGTTTTCACTTAAAGCTAACCTCTCTGGGTACTAAAAGGAACAAAACTTGAACTTAATTTTTCTAAACTTAATGCATTAATAAGGAAAGCTGTAACTGTAATATGATTTTTATATTATAAAAACCCTTACACAAACGATTATTAAAACCATACAAGAAAAGAGGATTTTGTAAATAAAATCAGCTCAATAATTCTCAAACAATAGGCCAATAATTACTTTTATATTTTGTTATGCTTCAGTGTTTGAACCTAAACATGCAAAATATTCCCAAGTTTTAGGATTCTGCTGCCTTATACCATATTAAATTATAAGATCTTGAATCATTTGTGACATTATTCATTGTTTTATTGCTATTTTAAAATGCCAACTTTACATAATATCTTAGCAATGAAAATCCTTATCTCCATTTGTACTTTTCAACTGATTCAAAATTTTGGCTTAGGAACTCATTGTATGAGAACAATTTTTTAAAGTCTATTGTGACATTACATTTCTAAAGCTTTGCACCTACTAGTTAAGTAGGTGCCAGCTTTACCCCAAACTCATTAGCATTGGCTATTATGTTTGTTAACTTAATAGGTTTTAAATGTACCTTTTTATTGCTTTAATTTGGATGGGTTTGATTACTGTATAGATGCTTCATGTTAACAGATGTTTACTTTCCACCTGAATTTTTTTTTTTAGTGAATTGTTTAATTTCTTCTTCACTTACCCCCCAGAATCTTGATGTTACCATGACCTTAAACCCGCACTTCAAAAAATACTGTTTTTTTCTTTTTTATTAGATATTTTCTTTATTTACATTTTAAAAGTTATCCCCTTTCCTGTTTTCCTCTCTGAGAAACCCCCTTTTCCTTTTCCCCTCCCCCTGGTCACCATTCTAACCACTTCTGCATCCTGGCCCTGGCATTCCCCTATACTGAAGCATAGAGCAGTCACAGGACCTAGGGCCTCTCCTCCCACTGATGACCGACTAGGTCATCCTCTGGTACATATATAACTGGAGCCATGAGTCCTTCCCACCATGTGTACTCTTTGGTTGGTGGTTTAGTTCCTGGGAGCTCTGGGGGTACTGATTAGTTCATATTGTTGTTCCTCCAATGGGGGTGCAAACCCCTTACCTCTTTGGGTCCTTTCTGTAGCTTCTTCATTGGGGATCCTGTGCTCAGTCCAATTGATGGCTGTGAGCATCGACTTCTGTGTTTGTCAGGCACTGGCAGAGCCTCTCAGGAGACAGCTATATCAGACTCCTATCAACAAGTTCTTGTTGGCATCCACAACAGTGTTTGGGTTTGGTGATTATATATAGGATGGATCCCCAGGTGGGGCAGTCTCTAGACTGGTCATTCCTTCAGTCTCTACTCCACACTTTGTCTCTATAACTCCTTTCATGGGTATTTTGTTCCCCCTTCAAAGAAGGATCGAAGTATTCACATTTTGGTTCTAAATGAAAAATCATCTAAACCAATGTGACATGTAGTTCATGGAGGATTGTCTTGACTGAGGCCAACAAAAGCAGAAACGACTGCTTACTGTGGAAGACATGATTCCCTGGGCCAGGGATTCCTGAACTGTTCAGGAGTGGAGGACAAAAGATGAGCACAAGCATGCCTGGATGATATATTATCATCTGCTTTTGGCTGTGCATATAATATGACCAAGTGTCTCAGTTCCTGCAACTATGACTTCCCTTCTACAATGGACTTATATATAACTTGAAAGACAGAGCTAAATAAATATATTCCCCCTTAAGTTTTGTAGAGTCTTTTATCATAGAAACATAAAAACGTAAGACAATAATGTTTTGAAATGGAAGACTAATGGTTGAATTTCACCCTCCTACCTCTTTTCCCCTCCCCCTGGTCACCATTCTATCCACTCCTGCTTCTGGGCCCTGGCATTCTCCTATACTGGAGTACAGAGCCTTCACCGGACCAAGGGCCTCTCCTCCCACTGATGATCGACTATGTCATCCTCTGGTACATATAAATATAGGCAAAAATTCAAAATATCAATAATAATCCTGGTTTCAAGAAACTATTTACCACTGTCATATTGTCGTACTCTAGATATGGATTTGAACCATAGGAGCTACCATCTCTTCTCTACAATAAAAAGAACTCTAAGGTGGACTCTAAGGTAGAATGAATATTTATCCATTATGATGCATGATACTGAGAATCTGAATCTTTTAACAGTCTCTGTATTATCCTTAAAAAACAAAAACAAACAAACAAACAAAACAAGTTACACTATAAAACTATGTATTCTTTGAGCTAAAGTGCCCAGGCTAAAAACACTTGCTTCTCCAGGAATGAATCTGAGTTTGGTTCTCAGCAATCCCACAAAAACTCAAAACCATCTATAGGTCTAGTTCCAGAGGACCATTTATGGACTCCAGAGGTATTGAATGTACAGACAGTGAATGTACATATATACATGCATAACTCATGCAATTAAAAATCTTTAGATAATACCCTGTCATTTAAATAGAATGATAAATCAAATCATTTCTAGAAAGAACTTCTAATATGGCTCAATGATAAAAATAACTGGTGACTGAAATCAAGTTAAAATCCCAAATTATTTTTTCTGTGTAAGTATAATTAATATGGTAACATAAACCTTCAATTGTTTTTCAGGCAGGTTGTCACTCTGCAACTTTGACTGGTTTGGAAACCAGGCTGGTTCAAACTCACAGAGGTCTATTTACTTTTGTTTTTTGCTCTTAAACACTTAGTTTAAAGGCATGAGCCAACATCCAAAACCTTTTTCAGTTCGAAAATGTAGCAAACCATGATACTATCTGTACTTTGTAGGCATAATAATATCTATTGCATTGCAGCTAGAAATAGTGATATCCATGCTATGACTTCTACAACTTTTAATAAACTCAGTTACTCATTTAACTATTCCACTCAATTACTGAGCATTTATGAGATACTGCTAACTTTGCAAGCCATGGCAGAGGGACTTGGCTATGAATAAAGTGTTCCTGACTTCCAAGATTTAAATGTTTCATGAATTTTGTTATACCAAGTATGACTATGTCAGGAATCACAATCATTTTAATTATGTTTTAGTTATCAAATAATTTCTTTCTTTTTTTACAAAATGATGTATTAAAGATTCTTAGGCAGAGATATTTTATATTGTTTCCACCTCTCATCTCTGTTACAGGTCAATGTCATCAAAATCCATGAATAAACTAGCTTTATTCTGTTTTAACTAAGGAGAAACCACGTCTCCTTTACCTTTTATTTATTAATTTCTAGGAAAGAAAATGCTAGTAGAATACTCATAATAACTTATTTATAAGCATAGTGATAGGTTTTGGAATATACTTAAAGAATGATGCTGGTCTAGTAAAGTAATAGTAGTATGTTCTCTTCTTAAGATCCATGACCCATTAGACATAGTGGTTGGCTAGCTCTCTACTAACACATATCATTTTCCTCTTATTGGACAGTCCTGAAATTCACTAAGATATCTTGTGGCTATATATGAGTGCTACTACTCTCCCTTCATGGATGCCTTGCCATTCTGGTCAGTGTTGTGGTTCATAGGCATCAAAGTTGGATAGGACTATTGAGTGCTTCCGTCTTTGGGGGCTTGCAAAGTGCATTCTGCTACCATGAAAGCTGGACCTCAGGAAGGAAGCTTTCAGGCTGGATCTGGCTTGAATCATCATCCATCCTAACTGTGAAGTGCCTTCCATAATAGGAATAAATTAATAAACTTATTAAGGAAGAAATGATTAAAAAGAAAGAATCAAAGATTAAAAAAAAAAAATCATGTAGCTATTACTGACAGATGCTATGCAGAAATAACTACAGTGGACAAGTAAGCTTCATGGAGATGGTCTACCATTTTGCACAGCTGAAATAGATGTGTCTCAGAGAGGCACAGCCCCAGGGGCTTAGTCTCCTGATTGCTTCTGCTGTGCCTTCACTTGTTTGTTATTGCCATATTCCTCATATATCTAACATGGTGTGATTGGGCACAGGGAGACTCTCACTGTGTGACTGTCTCTTGGGGGACAGCCCACTCTATTGGGAAAAATTCCTAAAGGATAATATGAAGATGAATTTTCATAAAATCATATTTTTTAGATGAGCTAATGATTTTACAGAGTTCCTGATTGAATTTAAATAGTTTTAGGAAGTTAGGGTAGTTGATAGAAATTTTAAAGAGAGGGTTAAAGTTGTTTTGAAAAAAAGATATAATAAAGTTAGAATTAAGAATAAAAAAATTCTCCCTCCATTGTAGAATAGTGTAAGCTTCATAGGTTGGAAAGGGGAGCTTTCATGCATCTTGACACGTTACTGTACTTGGAAGAGGAAAATCGGCTTGAAACAAGTTAATGATATAGGACGACAGTGATTCTAGGTTGAGTCTGAGTTCCTAAATGGTGTGTGCGTGTGTGTGTATGTGTGTGTGTGTGTGTGCATGAGTGTGTGTGTGTGTGCATGTGCGTGTGTGCGTGAGTGTGTGTGTGTGTGTTTGCGTCTGTGTGCATGTGTAGTATCTCCCTTCCCCCTTTGCTTTTCTTCTCATCATCCCTCAAAGTGTTCAAAGAGTTCCTTTTTGGTCACAGGGAGTGCCTGCCCCAATGTATCAAGCTTTATGCTTTATCCTCCAGAAAATGTCTGCTCAGTTATCAATCACCAACTCTACATTATTGCCTCAGTTTACCATGTATGGTTGAAGCTGGACTTCAACACATTTCAATGGATACATAAAGGGAATCTGACAAAATTAAGCACATCTTCATGATAAATCCATCAACAATCTATGGGTAAAAGAAAGGTATCTCAGCCTACCAATGGTCACATATAAAACACTACACATGAAATACTTCAAATCATACCACACTGGTCAGTGAAGAAAAGAAGAAAGTTCCCATTTATTCCAATTTAAGAACAAGTCCAAAATATATATGTCCCTTTCATAGTGTTAGACATTCTAGCAAAATGGATTATTCAAGGAAAAAAAAACAGAGTCTATCAGATAAATAATGGTTATTTGTAGGTGAGTAATATTAGCATAGAAAACTTTAAATAGTCAACCAAAGATATCTAGATCTAATAAAGTAAATAAAATGGTCATATATAGAATTCACAAAATGGCAATCTTTCCTCTTGATATATTTCCAAAGGAAATGAAGCCAGCATAGGAAACCTATACCTACAGTCCTCTGTGCACATGAATTGTCTTCAGGCAACTTAATAGATAAGGGATATATCATACATGTATACACAATAAAAATCCTTTGACATTTATAAAGAAATACTGAAGAACCTAGCAAACATGGTGTTGTGTAAAAAAAAAAAAAGCCAAGGCAGAGACAAAAAACTGTTGCAAGAACTTAAAGTAGATTCTAAAACTGTCAAAATTAGAGCAGAGTGTGGTATGATCGTTACCATAACAGATATGTTATTTATCTTGATTGCAAAAATCAAATTACAATATCTAAATGTATTTAAAATATAATGTATACCATCAATATAATTCATCATGGCTAGAATATAGAACTTGATATATACAGAGTATTTAGTAACATATTTCTCTATTCCCCTACTTACACTTTTGTTTTATTAGTATATTTGCAGAAAAAACTTTAAGCATTTTAAATGGCGAGTGTTTGTTGGAAAAGTTATGAAATATTTGTATACATTTCTCCTGCTTAGTAATTTTTGTAAACTGGCGTAGGAAATCCAGGCTCTGTAAAAGATTAAATATTGATATAAATCTAATACACATAATAATTTTGAAAATAAATTAAGCAAATTGTTGAAAAAATAATATATTCTTTACCATAAAAAAAGAACTAACTCTTTCTACACTGTGCAAAAGAACCTATACTGTTAAAAATTATTACTAAAATTCATTACTCTGATTTTTTTGCATATATTTACAATTTAAGTGTCTTTGAGTAACTATTAATTCCCTAGAAAAGTAACACTAATGAACATAAAAGGAATGTATAGAAAGAATGACTTGGCTTTTCTGATTTTTTTTATGTAAAAGGATGGCACCTCATCACTCTCTGGACATAGAGCCCCTCACAGATTCCTTTGAACTGCCTGGAACTTCGTAATCAGGTAGCTCATGGTTAAAAACAGCTAATTCAAGGAACTTCTGGCTTTTATGGAAGATCCATTCATAAAGTAATAGTGTCTTCGTTGTTTCTCCATCTTGCATATTGAAGAATTTTGTGCATTTCATTGTATTTTATATTATATCTGTCATTAACTAATAGTAGTTACTAAAATCATTATAGATATATTTCTGGATGTGAGCTGGAAAATAATGAAGATTTAAGTTTTGTAATCGGATTGTGTCTGTCACTACTGGGGCTATAATTCTTTCTCTCAACCCTTTTATCCCTCCTAGATCATCAATAAGCTGCTGTGACCTCTGTGGATGAAGATAAAGCCCAAAGCATCATTTGTCAAGCTGCTTTGTCTGCTGCTACTGATAAATACAAGAGTGGTTCTTTCCAACAGAACAACCTATTGTACACTATTTAAAAAAAATTGTTTGCCTTGCCTTGCAATTCTTCCTGATTCTGCTGTTCTCCTCATAATTTTAAGATTTCCATATGCATGTTGTACCCACTCACATACACTCATGCACTATACACATGCATCCAATTGTCTTTTGCTCACAAATTACTATGTATTATTTATTATTTTTATTATATGTATCTTACCAGCATTTCCTTTCCTGGCAGTGAATCAATAAACGGTGAAGAATGTGTGGTTTCTTCTTAGTCAAAGCAGAATAAAACTCACTGATGTATGGGTTTTAATAATAACATTGACCTGTAATATTGCTGAGAGAAAAGGAGTAGTAATACAATATTAAATATCATTTTCTATGTATCTTCCCTTGTATTGTATTTAAAGAGAATATTTTATAACCAAAACATAACTACAATGACTATGAGATAGTCATAATTTGTATACCCAAATTCATGAAATGTTTAAGTCCTTGCAAATAGGATCATCATATTTGGAATCAAGTTCCCATCATGGCTAGCAAAATAACAATAAAAAAAAAAAATCTAGACCATTATAGAAAACCACAACTAAACATAGAGCAGAGATCAACAGATCATGAGTGATCAAACATAAGGAGTACATGTACAACATAACTCCTTTCATAGGGCTCAGCGAACATTATACAATAGTCGACAGAACAATTTGAACAGCCAGAGAAGCAGGAAGTCTGTTGTGTGAGTAGGTATCCTAGAAATGACTCTCTAAACAAGACTTAAAAGACAGTATCAATGGATGTGCCAAAACATGACACCTGAGAGAAGGAACTAATACTAATGATAATGATGCTAATACTTAATAATAACCATCATTATTATAAAATAAAGGCTAACAAATTAAAATAATTTAAAACAAAGAGAAGAGAAAGAGCCAATGTAGAACCACAAAAAAAAAGCATACAAATGCAGAGACACACACATCCATTCATACATAAATAGCCTATAAAGTCAAAACCAAAAGCCATAATATATATATGCAAAGGACTTATAGAGAAAAAAAAAAACAAAAACAAAAACAAAACAGAAAAACAGAAAGAAGAACAACAAAAACCAACAAAAATCTCTGACAAATTGTTGTGAGACAGTGTTGGTTTTGTGTTGGTCATCTAATGTTGGCCACGGGGCCTGCCCTTAAATGTGATTTGTACACCAGTGAAAGTCCATTGGAGAAAACTGATTCTTCATTTGCAAGCAGTTATCATTCTTAAAGTGTTGTTAAAAAATAAACTTTACGTTTTTATTTCTGATGAAAGTTCTTTTATGATAACAAGTCCCAAGAAAAATGACACTTTGGGGCTGGTTTATTGATTAAATTTAGAACAATGGTTGTAGCTTGTTGGTTTGTTTAAACAGGAAACTTATTTCTTTGTGTAGTGTATTTGCTGTACATAGACATACCACCTCTAAGCACATCATTGTCCTAATTTTATGTACCTTCTGTGTATTCATAACTTTACTATTCTCTGTAAAATGCTACCTGATTTATTCTAATTACTTAAACTTCAATGAAAAATAGTAGAATAATTACAAGGTTTCTGGATGTTTATTTCAATATTAAAGCTTGTGTGGTTGACAAAGAATGTTTCAACATAAGCTTTAAAACTTGACTGAAAATACATACATACACACACACACACACACACACACACACACGCGTGCGCGCACATACACACACAATCTGTAGCAGCACTGCAGTAGTTATAGCCTAGGTTAATGTCTTTAATTGCTCAACTTAGACCTCAGAAATTGTCATTTTTCTGTTAATAATTTTGAACAAACTGAGCTATAACCAATACTAAAGATAACCATTATCCTCTCCAATGTACAATTATTTGAGAATCTATATTATTACATTTCCCTCCCAATTTTGTGGTTATTATTATCATTATTAGTATCATTATTATTAATACTACTATCAGTATTATCATTACTACTCCTATTATTATAATTTGTTATTATGTTTTTGAGTAGTTATCAATTGGATATAGGTTTTGGGTTAGGACTTGGAGCATCAGTGCTGGGGCTCGATCTGGCTCAGATCTGTGCAGACCCTGTGTGTGCTGTCACAGCCTCACAGCCTCTGTGAGTCATATGTGGATTGATCCTGATATAGTTAGAAGTCCTTTTTTTTCTTGACTCCATCCCCTGTGACTCTTACAACTTTACTGCCACCATTTTTGCAGAGTTTTCTAAGCTGTGAGGGGAGGATTGGTGGAGACATCCCTTTCTGGACTGAGCATGTCTCTCACCTTCCATCGCATTGTGCAGCTGTGAGTCTCTGTATTTCCTCCCATCCACCATAGGAGAAAACTTCTCCTATGATGACTGACCAAGTTATGTGAATATAGCTGGATGTCATTAGGAGTCATGTTGTTGCTTTGTTCCTTTAGCAGAACCATAATACTCAGCTTTTCCCTAGGTCTTTAGCCTATCTTGTCTCAGATTCTTGGCTATCCAAACATTGTCATGGAATGGGCCTAAAATCCAACCAGATATTGCTTGTTTAGTCACACAAGCTTTGAGACAGTATAGTACTACTACATCTTTCATGCCGGCAACACTGTAGATAATAGGGATGTAATTGGGTTGGTATTTACCTTTCTCCTCCAGACTCAGGTAAAGCAACTTTTAGTACCATGAACACTAGGCTCTAGTAATGAACAGACTAGGTAGGCATCAACGTGATTTTTTCATATTCTCTTAGTTGTGTAAATAGTGTCTGCTGCTATAAGGTCTTAATGTAAGTACATAGAGAACAACCAATAGCATCGGCCATAGCTTGAGTAGTTTGAGATTACCATGAGCCAACAATTTAAATAGATGTAACCTGTTCCAAGAACCATAAGCTTCTTTTGATGGTGGAAGATGTCCTATTTAACTTATAATTTTGTGCATATATTGTTTTCTGGTTTTATACACTTTCTGTGTTCTTTTATAGTGAACCGTTCCTTTATGTATTTGAGAGGACAGGCACTGCAAAGTCACATCCAATCTGCTTGCTGATAATACTCTATTGTCTTAGTCAGGGTTTCTATTCCTGCACAAACATCATGACCAAGAAGCAAGCTGGGGAGGAAAGGGTTTACTCGGCTTACATTTCCATACTGCTGTTGATC
>NC_034601.1:46867227-46871015 GCF_900095145.1 Mus pahari | reverse complement strand
CACCCACAAGGGGCCTCTTCCCTTGATCACTAATTGAGAAAATGCCCTACAGATGGATCTCATGGGGGAATTTCCCCAACTAAAGCTCCTTTCTCTGTGATAACTCCAGCTGTGTCAAGTTGACACAAAACTAACCAGTACATCTATATAAGACAAAATTTTTAAAATTCAATCTCTGTGTGATCATAAAACACAATGGTAACATATGCATAATTTCATTTCAATATTCACCCACATATAAGTAAATATCTTAGACTATCCATGCCAATGTCTCTTCTTCTTTAATATCTTTTGAAGATGTTTGCTCACAAGGAACCTATTGATTAACACTGAATATTTATAATTAACAACATTGTTTCTGGTTTGAGGTAAGGTAGAATCTTGCAATTTGTGAATCATGCACAACTTAGTAAGCCTACTTGTTCAGCTTTGGATAAACTGCTCAATTTATCTAACACACAAGTTATTCATCTTGAGGATGTTTGTCACGGATATATCTATTTCATTGGCTTAAGAAGAGTATTCACTGAATAAAGCACCTGGGGAAAATGTCTGGCTTGCAATTTATTTTGCTGGCGAGCCTAGCCATATCACCAGTCCTACCTGTAGTTTATATACCAGGTTCTTAAGCCATTATCAAGAGGGTAGCTTATAGATCAAAAGAGAGAGTGATACTCTACTGAATAGTTTTCATTTAATTTTCATTACATGTAATTGTTTACTTTGTGTGTGTGTGTGTGGTGATAGGGAGGATGCATGCTCCAGTGTGTGTGGTGGTGATGGGGACAGAGGAGACTTAGTGAGCATCTACTTGCTCTTTCTCTCATATGATTTCTGGGGATCAAAGACATGTCATCAGGGATGACAGCAAACAACTTTAACAGCTGAGGAACTGTTAATGAGGAACTCCCTAATGAGTACTTCTTAAAAAGGAAAATAGTTCTACATGTTGAACACACCAGCCAGTATCATTACATGTTTAAAAGAAGTCTAGTTTTCTTCTGTGACCCAGGATCCACTTACTAAAACCATAATGATATTGTCTTCTACTTTCTTTCTGAAAAAACAATCGGGTCTTCACATAATAGTCATTGAAAATGTCTTCCATTCAATGTTCATTCATCTACATAACTTCAACACAATAATAGTATTCTTTTAATGCAGTGTTTAAGAAACCGTATAATAGTAGTAAATGTACATAGAGAAGCATTTTATATTATAAATCTTACCTTCTCAATCTAATTTAGCTTAAGATAGCATAAATTGTTTTAAAATACACCTTAACATTTTCATATTTTGGTTTATAAATTCACATACTATCTCAGAGTTACAAAGAACTTCATTTGTCAAATAGAATAATTCTAATTTTTACAATTTTTTAGGTAGTAACTAAGGACAAAGAAGAGAAACAGCTTTGTTATGTCACATAGGTGATTTTTCAAGCACATGCTGACCAGCATCATGCTCTTAAGTTCAAACTCTACAGATCAGTATTTTAATTACAATAGCAATATTAATTAATTGCCAGTCACCTGGTTGACAAAAATTTTAAATTATGTCTGGATTCCTTGGGGTACATTTCTGTGACTTAGATATATCTTCTTAGACAAAGGAACTTGAAGAGTGGCCAATGAAACCAAGAAGTTGGCATTTCTGAAACTAAGTATTTTCACATTTATTTTTGTCAAGTTAGAAATCATGAATTTGAGTTAGGCAAGAAATATTGTTCCATGTTATTCAATTATGTGTAATAGCAGCTAATGAAAAAGCCTAATAAATAAGTCATAAGTTCAGTCTTTCCAATTTCCTTCAAAATTCAATGATATGATTTTATGGGAGTTTTCAACCAAAAAAAAAAAAAAACTGTATTGTTTGACCGAAAATTATAAACAATAAAGAAGGGTAGAAGTAAGGAAGAGTGCATAGTTCGTTGACTAGAATATAGATGAAAATTCTAATGTTCATAATGAGTTGTAGGGGTACTGGGGAGCTATGTTATGGTCTTGGTAGACTATTTAGGAAAGGCTAAGATCAAGTTGTCTGGCAACAAATGCTGTCAAGGAATCAGGGAGAGGAGAAACTTTACTCAATGTTAGTGTGATTATAAGCTGGTATGGCCACTATGAAAATCATTGTGAAAAAAATTTTTTCAATGCTAAAAGAGATACCATATGAGGAAGCTATACTACTTCTTGGTATATACTCTAAAGACCCAATATCTTACTACAAACATGCTTGTACAGCCATGCTCATTACCATTTTACTCACAATAATTAGGGATTGAAAGAAACCTAAATGTTCTTCAACTAATGAATAGATAATAAAAATGTAGTATACATACACAGTGGAAACTTACAGATTCATCTGTAAAGTAAAATGAAATCATGAATTCCACATGTTCTCCCTTATTCATGAGCTTCTAGCTCCAAGTCCTTAAATTTAAGAATGTAAGATGAATTAACTACAGAAGCTAAAAAGAGGAAAATTAACTATAGAGGAGGACAGGGAGAGAGAACTCTACAGAGTGCAATATTAGGGCATGGGTGCTATGAAATAGAAAAAATGGAATGGATTATAACAGGAAAGAAAAGGGAGAGCATTACACAGTAGGAGTGAGAGGTAAGTAAAATTAAGCATGTTTGAAAAGGCTATAGTGAAGCATATATAGTAAGTTTACTTACATATACACACAAACAAACACACACATACATGGGTCAGGGATAAGCAGAGAAAAACACAGAAATCAGAGAACCAGGAAGATTTGAAGTATAGTTATGTCTCATGGGATGATGATGCTTTGCCTAAGAATCATAGACCAGCAAAATCCTTAGTGGTAGGCATGGAAAGGCTTAAACTGAGTTGCTAATTGGGGCATCCAAAAATTAGCAAAAATTTGCCCTTGATTGCCTCTCAGAACATTTGAGAAGGCACTGTGAACTTCAGACAGAGGACTTGGCGGAATCAAGCTGGAACTAACCTGAAAGCTTATCTCCTAAGGAGTGCATCTCACACTATCAGAAGGTGCTTTGCAAACTTCCAAGGAAGAAAAGCAATCAATAAGTCACATCCAGATCTGAAGTTTAGGAGCCACAAAAATGTTTCCAGCAAGATAATGCCAACAATGCAACTGTGGCATTTTTATCTTGTAGGTAACTAATAGCAATAGCTGTTAAGTTGCATATACCACTCAATGGGAGGGAACTCATGCCTACTAGTAAAAGCCTAGCTGCTTATAGGTGCAGATATCATAGACCCCAGAGGATAACCTAATACTTCCACTGTTCTAAAGCAATATGTTTTCTACCTATATTGTAAATACTTTTCTTTATATCCACAGATAAGTTTAACTCCCATTTCTCATCAAAAGAAGTATCTTGGTTTTGTAATAGATAGACATTATTACAGAGATACACAACTAGTATTAGTGCAAACAAGTGATTATAGGGGATCGAGTTGAGCTAATAAATATACAGCAAACTTACTGAACCTAAGGCTCAGGAAAAACAACAAAGAGGATCCATAAAATGGTAAGAACCAGAGTCAGAGTACCTGCAGATATTACCGTCTATACATGACAGGCAGGCTGTATCCACAAAATCTCAACAATATGACTGCTAAAACAAGACCTACACAGTGTCATAATAAACTGATTATCAGATGGTGTGGGATGAATCACATAGGGTTCAACCTTTAGACTAGGTAAAAACAATCAAGACTGATGGAGGAAAGCACGTGCACATGAGAGAGAGAGAGAGAGAGAGAGAGAGAGAGAGAGAGAGAGAGAGAGA
>NC_034601.1:46845184-46866662 GCF_900095145.1 Mus pahari | reverse complement strand
CACACACACACACACACACACACACACAAAGAGTCATATACAAACCACATACATACATAGATACACATATATAAAATATTAAACAATAAAAGCTTCAAAATGCTAAAATAGTTAAATAGTTTTATAAATGGCCACAACAACACCAGCTAGACCAAAGACCTAAACTGAAACTCTCATCAGGACTTCCCAGTTCTCCTTGATATTAGATAGGTCAATGTACAAAGTCCACAAGAGCTTCCTCACTCCAAAGTGGAGCAGGTCACAGCAAGCATGTAGTGCTTACTGACCAGTTCAAAACATCTCTCTCCTGGGACCCATGAGGAGTAATTTGTGAATATTGAAGCACTAAGCAGCATGATACCTGGCTGCCCAGGAAATATTTTATCAGCTGTGCCTGGAAGGCATCTTCCTTATGGGTCTTTAGAAAACTGTACTGGCTTCTCAGTGCTATTAGGAGAAAAGGAATAAGCAAAAAGAACTATACCGTAGATTCTTCAGACCCCACTGTATTCAATACAGAGTCTTTTAAAATATATTTGTCATACTGACTAAACTCTGAGTCTTTCCTCATATATAAACCCTATGATTTGAAAATGAGAGAGAGGGGAAGAGGGGGAGGGAGCGGGAGAGAATGGGTATGGTGTATGTGTGTTCGTGTTTCTAAATATAATTCTTACTGTATGGACAACATTGCTGGTGTGGCAGCCATCACCGTTGAGTATATACCCACGAGGATATCACAGTTGTGTGCATTTCTACTGTTCAGTCAAGGCAAACAGCAACCAGCTGGCTGTGAATAGCTCAGCCTAATAAACATAAAATCAACATAGGCTGAATCTCAGCATCTGTTCAGCCATTGTCTCTGCTGATATGTCTGACTGAGCAGAAGGGAGGGACGAATAGACAGCCTTCTATGAAGCGGAACATGAGATGAGGCGCCCCCTACCCCCCTGCCAGCTCCTGGGGAAGGAGCAGTCCTGGAAGGAGAGACAGCCAAAAAAGATTCCGGAGAAGATTCATTCAGCCCTTCAAAGGCTCTGTGCTTTTCCACACAGATGTCCCCCTTTACACTGTTCTTGGCATTTAAAAACAAAGGCAATGAGAAAGAACCATCGATGAGTCAGGAATTAGGATTAAAGATCAGGAATCATACTATCATTTCGTGCGTCATTACCCTCTCCAGAGAGAGCCAGAAGAGAGGAGAGGGCGGCCCATGCGCTCTGTTCCTGTGAACGATGAGGCAGCTCCCTGACCTGAACAAGTAAAGTTAAAATTGGGGCGCTTATTTTCACATCGGCTGTGAATAAGACTTCAATGGGAGGAGAGGTCCTTGATCCTGTGAAGGCCCAATAGATGCCCCAGTGTAGGGGAATTGAGGGCAGGGAGGTGGGAGTGGGTGGGTGGGTGGGGGGAGGCACACCCTCATAGAAGCAGGGGTTGGAAGGGTGTGATAGGTTGTTTCTGGGGGATCACAATTGAAATGTAAATAAAGAAAATATCCAATTAAAAAAATAGATTTCACCTTTCACCTGGAGTTTCCTCTCTCTGCAGAAGCGCCTGCACCTAAGTTTTATTTCTGTCTCTAGGGACACTCACCCCTTCCTGCCAAGGCACAAGCACTCAGGACCTTAGCAGAATACACAGGCTTCTCTGATGCTTGATTAGGTCACAAAGTAAACTACTCATCATGCCTGAGCCAGCTGATGGCCTCTTGAACTATAATTTAAATACTAAGTCAGGAAACTGATGAAGAGAAAAACAAGTGGCCCCTTTCTAATCTCTCTTCTCTAATACACCAGATTAGTGCTTTTTTTTTTTTTTAAGAAATGAATCATTTCCTCATACTGTTCCACCAGTACTATAAGATGAAAATTACTTGAGTTATTTACTACAATAAATTCTCAGAGCTCTGCAAGGTATTTTATAAAATGTGGGAATGTAAACAGGGAAGGGTGCCATGTTACAAAGTAGAATTTCACAGGTATGAACCAGAGGCCCGTTTGTGATTGGTAGACACGCTCAGAAATTTTTGTGTGTCGTGACGAAGGAATAAACTATGAACTGTATTTTTAAAAGAAAGTCATGAACAGCCGCTTTCTTGTTTCACTAGGTAGGTAGCGAGAAGTACTGACAAATATAGAATCTTTGTTATCTGGAATAATTGCAGAGACAATAGTACTTTGGGAAGCAAAGAGGGGGAATTCATAAGCTGTGAATCGCAATAAAGAGAAAAGAAGATTAGTGTTTTAGGCTTGACTCCTTATGTATTTTTTTAAATCCTTTTTGAAAAGAAGTTAACAAAGAAAATGTAGAAAGCCACAGTGCTTGTAATCAATGACTTACAGTTTGTGTGTGCGTGCACATGTGTGTGTGTGTGTGTGTGTGTGTGTGAGAGAGAGAGAGAGAGAGAGAGAGAGAGAGAGAGAGAATGATCTCATGACTTATTTTTTATTTCCTAAATTGTAAATCTCAAATATCCTCACCCTATGTAGACCTACACTGGTCAACCAAGCATAGATGCTAACACTTTGTGCAAGCTATCCAGATGACGTTGTTTTTGCCATGCTTGAAACTACTTAGGGATAGATAGCCTTAAAGAATAAGGCGTTCTGTGAGGTAAAGCTGATATGTTTGCTTGAAGACATGGTCTATGGGCTTGGTTGCCTATATATGATTTTGTAAGTGATTGTATTTTAAGGGCTGTGATCCCACTGATGGATTAATTCTTTGATGGCCTCATAATAGGATGACATTACTGTGAAGCCATTGAGAATAGAGACTGGGTCTCAGATGGAGGAAGAAAAACACCGGAAAATATTGCCTTGATGGTTTTCTTGACATTAGCTTACTTACTTTTCCTCTCTGGCTGTCTCTGCAATGAAGTCAAGTCCTTTGTTCCAGAATATACTGTCTGCATTGATGTCCGACTTCACTATAAACTCATATAAAGAAACCTGATCAGAGGCAGAAACTTCTAAAATTGCCAGTCAAGAGTAAATCCTTCCTCCTGTGACTTGTTTATGTCAGATATTTTGTTCCAGAACAAGAAACTGATCAACACAAAACACTAGTGCCAGTGAAGAGGTATCATCATATGAACCTGATAATGTAGCTTACCATCTTTAGAAGATGATCTGTGGGAGAAATGAACTAAAGAAAGCCTAGAATGCTATAGACAGACATAAAGGACACTTTTCAGTGTGACCTCATGAGAAGAGAATGCAAAGGGTTCTCTCAAAGCAGTATAAAATAAAATAAAATAAAATAAAATAAAATAAAATAAAAGCAGTTCTCTCAAAGTTTCACAAGAGAAAAAGTACTACATCAGGAGTTGTGCTAAAAATCATAGTTTTATATTGTGGCAAAGAATTTATCTATGTTTTTCAGTGCTTTGAGAAGTATGGGTTTCAAAACAGTCTGTGGCATGAGTTTTCCTGATTACTTTTACCCAGATTTATAGAAAAAAAAGTTGTCATGTAAAATAGGAATAGGTGTGTGTGTGTGTGTGTGTGTGTGTGTGTGTGTGTGTGTGTGTGTGTGTGTTTGCAGTTTGGTTGGAATGAAAATAACATTTAAGTCGGGAGCCAGCAAAGTTCTGTTGGGAAAGAGTTTGGGATAGTAAAAGAAGCCAAGTACACTTCATAGAAAAATATGAAAGGAGCACTGCAGATATTAATAAGTCTTGATGAACACCAGTTGAAGGGTGTTCTATTCTTGTGAAGAGCCAAATGACCAAGGTGACTTTTAGGAATGAAACCATTCACTTGAGGGCTTCTCAAAGACCATTATCTTCATGCTGGAAGCAGCCAAGAATAGTGCTAGAGAAAAAACCAAGAGCTTTACATCCTCATGTGCATTCAGACAACAGAGAGCAGGACTCTGGACCTGGAGTGGACTTTTAAAATCCCCAAACTCACTCCCAGTGACAAAAGTTTCCCCAAAAGACCACACATACACCAACAAGGCCATATCTTCCAATTTTTACAAACAGTATGGGAACATAGCATTCATATATATGATGGGTGTGTTCTCATTAGAGTCACCAAAAATATAAAATAATAAGTGTATTTAAAAGCTTTCTTTTGAAAAAGAAAATGCTACTAAGTTTACTTACAGAAGTGTTTCCTTAATGAATAAAAGACACTTTGAGGCAACTGAAGCCATTATCAAGAGAGGTGAAACTACGGATTCAACTGGCAGGGGACTATCTGATGCTGGTATTGAATTCATGCATTATGAAATATTGGGGGAGGTGTTAAGTGCTTACAGTAAGATTTTTTTTTTGAAACTCAGCTGCAAATTTAAGTTTGGACTTAAGAGAAATGCTGGAACTGTTGAAACTGGGAACTCTGAAGATGGGTTAACTATATTTTACTCTATCAGATAAAGATGAGCCTTTGAAAATGAAGGGTGAAAAAGTTTGTGTTTTGAACATCTGAGATGTCCCTAGAAGGCTCACATAGAGAAGAACTGGTTGCCAGCACAAATCAGTTTTGTAAAGTGATTGGATTCTTAACTAATAAATGTATCAGTTCCTTGATGAATTCATATCCCTGAGCTATAAGAAAAAGTACTGGTGAGAACTAGTTGGAGGAAGAATAAATTCCTCACTGGAACATGATGTAAAAGATAATCCCAGGTGCTGTGCTTATGTGTGTGTCTCTGCTGGAAGATGAGCTGCTACATTTGAGCATGTGCTCACTTGCTGCAAAAACCAAACAAATAATGAAAAAACAAAAAAACAAAAAAAAATATCAAAAAACATCAGGTTCATGGTACAGCTATACCAATACAACCAAAGGATTATGGACCAACACCAATAATCACAAACTAGAGTAAATCTTTACAACTTTAATTTATTTCTCTCACGTATTTGCCACAGTAATAAAAAGTCTGGATAACGTAAAGACAAAATGGGGAAAAGATGTTTGACATCACATTAAATTACTTTTATATGGCTTCTGAAATCATATGTAATTTTTGCAAGTGTCCACTTATGATATGATAGAACAATGATTTTCCAGTTATTTGAACTTTATATGCTTAGATTTTTTATGACCAAATAATAAAACTCTAACGGCTCAGTTATATTTAAGAATCATAAAAGTTATGCTTAGAGAGATGACAGACCTTATTTATGTACTATGATGAACTACATCTCAAATAAGAGGTCTGGTATCTTTTTATCTGAGCCTATTGTTATTACTCATGGCTAAAATAAAAATGCAGTCTGCTGTACATAAGTCATTATGTACATAAAAACCACAGTTCCAGGTGAAGGTATAAATTCCATGGTCTCTAGGAGAATTTGAAGAACTCAGTAAAGTATAAGGAAGGAGTAGGGACAACTGAAGGAATCTTAGTGTGGTCACAAGAGTTCATTTAGTTTTCAAAGTCAGGTGAGGCAGTAGGGCATTTTGTATCGAAGAAAGTAAGAATATTACCCTATTGCAAATACAAAAATTAATCACAGTTTCACAAAGATCCAAAAATCAATGAGCATCTCTTTAGTTTTAAAACTAAATAAAGTTGTTATTTCGGATTTAAGGATAGAAAATACATTTCTTCAATTAAAAATTAAAAAACACATTATACAAATCAAAAAGCAAATGATGAATATTTGACCTAAATCATTGTGGATGATAGAAGATGATAATAATGGTAGAAATTGTGAAGCCAGATTGAAGGAAATCAAATCAACAAAGTAACAAAAGTCTATCATCAATAAAATAAAAAGAATACAATTAAAACTTTAATTAATTAACAGAGAAAAAGGGCATATCATAACTCATTAAAGGGAAACCTCTTGGCTAACACATATGAGAAAATATGCCCAATATTATGAAAGTAGAAACTCAAACCACCAGAAAACATTCTTTACCACTAATTAGATGATCAAATTTAATAAACTAGTAACATCAAATATTATAAAAGAATGGACAATGGGGCTGGAGAGAGATGGCTCAGTGGTTAAGAGCACTGACTGCTCTTCCGAACGTTCTGAGTTCAAATCCCAGCAACCACATGGTGGCTCACAACCATCTGTAATGAGATCTGATGCCCTCTTCTGGGGTGCCTGACGACAGCTACAGTGTACTTACATATAATAAATTTAAAAAATCTTTTTAAAAAATGGAAAATGCAAGTTGACATGTACTACTAGTTGAAGTAGAAATTGTTTCAACCCCTACTGTCATATGTCAATAACTCTGCAGTATGTATGTGTGGGATTACAGCAACCATTGCTTTTCAAAAGTTTTAAAGTTTATTATTTTTGAACCTCACCCAGAGAAAAGTATATTCAAGACTATTCAATTCATTATTTGTAACTAATAAAATACAAGGTAAGACATTTATATCTGATGGTCATAAACAGAAAACATCATCCAGTATATATATCCTCCCTATACCAGAGTCTTGTAGAATCAGTAAGGTAAATGGCTAGAGCTATGCATTTCATCATAAAAGTAAGTAGAAAAAAGAGGGAAGAAATGGAAACTTCCATTGGAAGAGTCTTCCATTAGTTGCAAAAAACATAAGGAAGAAACATTGTCATAATTGCTGACAGATCTGATCTTTGGGATCAAAAACAAAGGACTGTAAGAGTTATCTGATGTTTTTATCATGACATTTGAAACTCTTCTTTGTCATGGATCAATTATATTGCTGTATAAAGTACAAATACAACTAAATAAAATATAAATTAAAATTCCATAAGAAAAAGTTTGAACTTTTCATAGCATAAGGAAATTATTCAATTTAGCAAATTAACTATTACAATACTTTCTCTCTTGCTTCATCATTTATCTTCAATCATATCAACTAGAAATGTTATGTTAAGTAATAAGAATATTTAGTATTCCTTTATGGAACCTGCAGTCACATTGGAAGGAGTTCTTAAAGACATAGTCATTAAAGTTTCTGTGACTCTCCACAACAGAACATCTAATGACCATAGTTTTCACATAGCATTTGACTGCTTAGGTTCCCAGTCAGTGCATCAACTAAAAGAGAAAAATCCATCATTTTAAAGGTTTTTCTGTTGAAGTAGATACTAGAAAGGTCAACTCTTCACTCAGGCTTGAGATAGTTGATCTCTGAAGGGGTTGAACATAATAGGCCAGTGCTTGACATTAGTAGATCACTATGTTATATTATTAAGCAAAGAACAAAGCAAATTATGTTCATGTTGGCTAAACAAAGACATGGCACTTAATTTTAATTAGCTTAGACTCACTTGTACTCTGTGACATTAAACACATTCAGAACACTATATCCCTAAATAACTGTAAAATCTCTAGTACAATCCAACATAAGTTTTACACGGAAATTTCTCACCTGGTCATGACAAACATCAAGAAAGAATATAAAGACTGAGACACTGAAGTTTAATCAAGTATAGAGTATTCAAAACCTGATGCCCTCCAAGTTTTCACTAAAATTATATTAACATTTTCATTAGATAATTTTAAAATAGGTGTCTTCTGCTCCCCCACCAAAAGGGAGTAAAAATCACAAGTAAATTTAATGAATGGAATAAATTGCTTATGTACATGGAAATCATAATTAAGCTCCAAAAGTATTAAAAATGACTTGTATCTTATAAGTTAAAAAAATAAGTTTAGTTCTGACTAATAAAGCTAACAATAAAAGAGAAAAACATGAACCATCTTTTACATATAATAACTATTTTTCTTTATGTTTGTTTTTCAACACTTTAACTTCAGGACTGAAACAAAAAAACAAAAGGTTTGTTTTATTGAAAGCACTGTTACTTAAAGTAGTTGGCAGACTATTTAAGCTAAATAGTTATTCAAATATAAGCAAGATAGAGGAAAAGAAAAAAATAGGAAATACCATTACTGGATTAAGTACTATGTGAGTAAAGAGAGAAGTGGGGAAGGGAGATGAAGAGAGTGATGGAAGAAGGAAGGGAGGGAGGGAGGGAGGGAGGGAGGGAGGAAGGTGGGAAGGAGAAAAAGAGAGCAAGAGAGAACTTTTAAGAGATGGATTCAAATTACTTAGGTAATTTTAATAAACACTCTATGAGATATGGAAACCTCATTTTCATTGAAATAAATATAAACTGGAGCACTTAGAATATATACAATATTTAGAGATATAGATACATATAAATTCATACACATTCATATATATATATATATATATATATATATATATATATATATATATATTCAATGGTATGTATTGCATACCCTGTAGATACAAATAAAAATGGCATCACTTTTCAAAATCCCTTATTTTTATATAAAAGTTACTGACTATATGAAGAAAATGGAAGAAGTAGAAATTCAGATTTTAGCAGAGCTTAGAAACAGTTAAGAAAGGTACTGAAGCATCACATTCCAAGTATAGAAAAGAGTCCAATTGCAAATAAGATACAGAATTATGGTATGCACTTGAATAAAAGTGGGTGGCTGAGTGTGGATAAGTGGTCGAGTGGAGTTCTTTAATGTGATTAACACTAGTCTTTCAGCAGCAGCCCGACTTCTCCATCATACTGTCCTCTTGATGGGAACTGCCATTCTTTCCTGACATCTCCTCACCCTGATCAATGTATGCACCATGAAACCTGGCTCCTTTGGTTCCATTTCTGACCTCCCAGTGAGAGGTTAATGTTTCATTTTAATGGCTTGTGTAAAGACTGAATGGAGCACTTCAAACAATTTCAAGTAGCCCATGGGAAAAGGGGCGTTTTCATAATTATATCACATCACTTCTCTCTCTCTCTCTCTCTCTCTCTCTCTCTCTCTCTCTCTCTCTCGCGCTCTCTCTCTCTCTTCTCTGTGTGTATCATTTGCATATTCTTCACCTTTTATGAATCTAGCAACCTATTGACCCTAAAATGCTTGTGAAACAAATATTATGACTTTGGTTTGCATATATTAATTTATATACAAAAATTGTTACTCATAAGAAATGGCATATTCCTAAGTAAATTTTAGCTATTAGAATATTATTATTCCTGACTTTGGTGAACTCATAAACTATAATGATTATTGAAATGTACTGTAGCTCCAGGATGCATTAGTTTCTTTTGCTTTTTTTGTTTGTTTGTTTGTTTATTTGTTGTTTTTCCAGACAGTGTTTCTCTGTATAGCTCTGGCTGTCCTGGAACTCACTTTGTAGACCAGGCTAGCCTCGAACTCAGAAATTTGCCTGCCTCTGCCTCCCAAGTGCTGGAATTAAAGGCATGCCTCACCACACCCAGCAGGGTTTTTTGTTGTTGTTGTTGTTGTTGTTTTGTTTTGTTTGTTTGGTTGGTTTGTTTTTGGCGGGGGGTCATTAGTTTCTGTTGCATGTTCTGTCCATACTTTATGTTTTAGAAAAAAGCCATGTTATTTAATATAACACTTTTCATAATATTAAATTTCTGAGAACAGTAAGCAAATTTTTCATCTCTGCACCATTGTCTTAATACAGAGCACATCAATCAGTCAAAGGTTGATAATAACAAATTTTTTCTTGAAAACGACTGTTACATGTGATAATAAACTTTATAAGAAATTAAAAATGACAGCACCTGAATAGCTTTCTCATAGTCCTCTGAGTTTAATAGAATATGAGGTCATATTAGATCATTTTAAATCAACAAATTAAAACTCACTGAAGGAGAAAAAGTAGTGGGAACATCCCAGGGCTACTGTCAAGCAGTTTTGATCAGCAATCTTTTCTATTTTCTGTCTGTTCTTGATTCTGAAGTAGAGAAAAATTCCCAACATTCTTGAGAAAGGAAATCACTAAAATATGAGAGAACTAGTTTTGGTAGAAACAAACTAATACTGGAAAATTGTTTGTTTTTATTGTTATACTATTGTAGCAATGATTTTTAAAGTAAAAGTAATTTCTAACAAGCATAGGATTAATTTGATGAATACTGTAATAATAATTATGATTTAAGACAAATTTTGGACTTAAAATAATTTTCAAAATTAAATCTTGTCATTTCAGGGGAAATACACATCTTCATTAATATGGCTTCTGTTTGTGATTATTTTGTTTTTGGTTTTGCCTTATGTTTGTGACTTATGGAGTCAGTTCTTTGCATTTTCACACATTTTTATGATGCATTATAGTTTTTTCTACCCATCTTCTTCATTTCCTTTTCAGCCCTTTCAACACTATATTCCTTATACTTCTATTTCTCAAGTTCACAACATTTAGTGAATGTTAGTAAATGAAAAGAATAAGTTAGAGAAGGGGATAGGCAAGAAGAGATAAGAGTGGAAAAGAAAAACAAATGACAATTTCTAATGAAACGTGTACAAAGATAGTACTGTGAAATGCACTGCTGGGTCTCATCTGATCCTGGTCTCATAGTCCCAGAGGACTTTTTCTGAGACACCTGAATGTGTGAATGAGGGGATTTCTAGTTCCTTCTTTTGGGCTCTTTTCCTTCTCTTGGTTTGCTGTGTCTAACTTTGATATGATAGATGTTGCTTAATCTTATTATATTGTTGTAATAATTATAATATTATTAATATTATTATATTTTATTTTGGCATGTTTGGTTATTATTTCTTAGAAGCCTGCTGTGTTCTAAAGAGAGACAGAAAAGTAATAAACAGTTCCAGAGATGAGCTGAGATTGGGAGGAATTTAGAGGAGTAGATGGAGGGTAAATTATAATCAGGGTATATTGTATGAGCACAGAATTTTCAATCAAAGAAATAAATGTAAAAAAGATAATAAAATTAAATAACTTATTATAGAAAAACATAGAAAAAGATGCTGTGAACTTGAGAATAAAATAAGGAAGTAGTGAACAATAGAAAACAAATGGAGGAAAAGGTGTAATTATAGTTTTGTTCAAAAATATTTAAAAATATTTTAAAAGGAATGTTGCTATTTATTTAAACTTAAATAATTCATAAAATAAGTAGATATTTTAAAAATTTTCTGTATTGAAAAGTCTAATTGACTCTAAATCTACTAAATCTGTTCACCCTTAATTGTTAGAGTCAGAATAATATTTATGGAAATGAAGCTGTATACTAGATTTTTTTAGGAGAAGAGTAACTGGGTCCTAAAGTGGAGAAGAAAGTTTTGAAAAATTAACATCAAATAAATGTACATAATGTCTATGGATCGACAGAAAAACCTCAGTGTATCATATGAAGTTGAGTTATTAGTTAAACATTTTTAAAATGACTTTAAGTAAATAAACAGCTTCATTTTCAGAAGAAAGCCCATTTCCATCAAAAATGCCATTTCTTATTCATTAAAAATAAATGAGAAAAATTTTTATCCTATCTATGTATTGATTCCTAGATTCGCTCTTCTAATGTCAAGGTGGGTGATATAAAACATGTTATATAATCATTCTAATTGTAATTTCTTTCATATAGAATCTACAGTTACAATGAAGAAATAATACATATATTTAATAAATTTATTTTATACTGGTAAAAAAATCATAGCATAGAATATTAATCTACGTAGCTTGAACAGGGGACTTAAAGTCTCCCAAATATGTAAACAGAGCTAGGATCCCAATCATGCATAGGAACTTGCCAGATGTACGTATCTCAGATACAGTTATTATAAAATAAAACACATTATGAAAACCCAATAAATTGTGGGATAAAATGAGACTCTCATGGAATTTAGAATTTCTGGAATCTAAAGAGCATGGAGGACAGAATCTAAAGAATCGGTGAAACAAATTTCATATATCTCAGAGAAGATTGTGGTTATGATACTGATTGCTTCCAAAGTTTAGTTTGAATACTCCAAGATACTGTCCCTTTTCCATTTCCTCCCCAGGTGATGAGAGAGATTTGTGCCAATTCTGAGGCACAGGATTCATCAAACAAGTAATCTAATGAAACTGATCTTATATGCCCCATCATCCAAAACTATGAAAAACATATGACTTTATGACTGCCTAATTCCAGGTATGTTTATTAACATTACAGATATGCTGAGAAACAACACTGTGAAATTTGTTTATTGGAAATGGGACAACAAATCTTGAAATTATTCAAAATGATATGAGTAATTTCCAAGATAACATTTGCAGAAACCTGTTGTGTAATATTATTCCTGAGAAGACAAGAACAAACACCTACTTACTCCAGATAGGGAACTGATAACAGACCAAAGCAAGAATATCAGCAAAGTCCAACTTGGGTTATCTATGATGTCTATTAGTGTTGCTTACAGAAATATTAGTGAAGGGATGCTTCAGAAGCACAAATGACTCAAAAAACAGGTATGTCATCCAAGTCTACCCCAGCGCAGGTGTTATCTTACAAAATGTGGAAATCTACTGCTTGCTCTACAACCTGAAGTCAGTTCAACATATTGAACAAGGTTATTACTAGGAAGGGTATTTGATCTGAGCCTCTTCTGGGCAACTCACTTGGCCTCTGCTTCTTCTAAGCCACTTAGCTAACTTGCTTCTTCCAAGTAGTTCATCTTGCCTGACAATATCTCTCAGCAGTTTTTACTGCTTATATATGCTTAAACAAAGATGGGCCCTATTGAATCTGATCAGTTTCAGGGACTTATTGAGGCTTTGTATTGTTTATTCCCTAAGTTTAAGGAGTTTCTCTGAAGGATGCAATGTTTGAAATCATCTTAGATTTTCCTGTGTTATTTTGCCACCTTTCTAATGTCCTACATAGCAAGGAACTTCTCACCAAAAGGGAAGGTTTTAATTTCAGAAGAAACTACCATAGGACAGAACCTGAGACCGAAGACCAGAATTGAGTTTAGGAAATCATTAGGAATTACAATGCACAAGACACAGAAATCACATACTTTGGGAAGAGACTAAGAAATTTAAGGATTTCCAAATTTCTCCTTGAGGATAACTGTGCTGGGCATTAGTGGAGCTTCTCAGTAAAATAAAGACTGCACACAGAATGGATGCAGAAGGTAATGGGAGCAATTGTCGAGTATGATGTCACAGGGTTGACACGTGTTTCCCTTCTTAATGCATTTCTGTGGGAACAATATGGAAGGTAATATAATCTCCAACAATGAAGACATGTTACTTAGTAAGTAACCATAATTGGATTACAAAATATATCTGTGATAGAATGTAGATTTTGAACAACTATATAATTAAAGTCTCATAATTTGGGTACTTTGTATGGATACCAGTTTATCCATAGCTGAATATACTGTCTTAGTCACTGTTCTATTGCTGTGAAAAACACATCATGACCACAGCAACTCTTATAACTCTTATGAAGAAAGCATTAAATTGGAGCTGGTTTTTGGTTTCAGAGGTTTACTCCATTTTCATCATGGTTGGAAGCATGGCAACAAGCAGGAAGACATGGTACTGGAGGAGCTGAGATTTCTGTTTTTTGTTTTTGTTTTTTTTTTTTGATTTTTTTGGATTTTTTGAGACAGGGTTTCTCTGTGTAGTCCTGGCTGTCCTAGAACTCACTCTGTAGACCAGGCTGGCCTCCAACTCAGAAATCCACCTGCCTCTGCCTCCCAAGTGCTGGGATTAAAGACATGCACCACCATGCCCAGTGGAGCTGAGATTTCTACATCTAGAAGGACAGACAGCAGGAAGAGAAGGGGGAAAGGAAAGGGAGAGGGAGAAGGGGAGGGGGAGGGGAAGGAGAAGGGAAGGGGGAGAGGGAGAAGGCGAGAGCACACTAGGTTTGACTTGAGCGTTTGAGACCTCCAATCTCTTGCCCAGTGACACAGTTCTTCCAACCTGGCCACACCTACTCTAACAAACTCACACCACCCAATCTCTGTCAATCATCAGTGCTCCCTAATAACCAAGCCTTCAAATCTATGAGCTATGGAAGACATTCTTAATCAAACCACCAGAGATACTAAAGATGATGAGGTCAATTTGAGAGTATGAAAGCAGGTATTTTGCTCTGTCCCCTCACAGTGAAAGTTTCAGTTATTGTTGTTTGTATAAGAAAAGAGCCCAAGTCTTTGTGCTGTTTGTATGATGTTGTTTATATGTAAGCCTAGTTAAATACTCAGCAAAATCAACAGTTTTCACTTACTAGTGTAGATAAATTATTCTCACTGAATTGTTGCTTTATTTTTCTAAAAGGCATTAAGTTAGATTTGTCAAATATTAAAGATGGTTAAAGTGAGACTACGAAAGTAACTGACAATTTTTTTTCAAAACCCAAAGTAGTTTGGAAAAGCCCCTCTCTCACAATTTTAAAGGTCTTTCTTGCTAACATGAGATATAGGTAGGAAGACATCATCGGTGCCTTACAGTTGCATTCCTTTATATAGGGCAAGAATACAAGACTGGTTTAATTAAAAAAAAAATAACCTCTAGATGACTCCAACAGAAGTTTAACATTGGGCTGGTGTATCATATAATGGCTAAACTTACTTGGACCTGAGCATGATTAAAGGTGTCCTAGTCATAGGGAGTCTTGGAATGCATGCATAGGATTTAGGACAGGGTAACCTAGAAGAAAAATACAAACAGCATCTTACCCTAGTGTCTACAACTACACTATTCTGCACACCAAATGTCCATTATCTTTCTCTGGTTAAATAGAAGGAAATGTGCCATGGAAACAGATGTAGCATATCCCTCCTCTGGCATCAGCACAGCGAAGAAGGTCCAGTTGGACAAGGCCAGTATAATTCATCTTTAGCCTGGAAATGTCCCGAGGATAGGGCATATCTCTGTATTGTCTAGATTGCATTAATGCCTGTGCATATAAGCTAACCCAGCCATGGGCAAAAGAAAAAGTAAATTAGCTTAGCTTTTGAGTTGAGGTCTTCACTTTTGTCCTTGTGGGTCAAATGAACATGATAGGATACACACTTGTGTGTGATGAAATTTCCTGTACATTGTTCATGTGCCTCTGTTCTACCTGATGTAGAGAAATGAACCTGATAGCTTATAGAAACTCAAGTAGTTTGCCAATCACTTAGTTATGTCACATATACATATATAGCATATATGCAACACACACACACATATATGTATATATATTATACACACATATGGTTTGGTTTGAAAGAATATATATGTCTCTTTCTAACATACTCTTTCCTTTCTTTTTATTTATTTATTTATTTATTATTATTATTTTTATTTTTATTTTTTGGTTTTTCAAGACAGGGTTTCTCTGTATAGCCCTGGCTGTCCTGGAACTCACTTTGTAGATCAGGCTGGCCTCAAACTCAGAAATCCTCCTGCCTCTGCCTCCCAGGTGCTGGGATTAAAGGCATGTGCCACCACGCCCGGCACTCTCCTTTCAGGTGGCTGTCCTATCTGGTTCATCTGATGAACTGTCCCCAGACCAAGTAATTAAATTATCAGTTCATCATCCACCAACTTCCCCATTGCAGTTTTATGAAAGAGAATACCCAGATAACTATAGGGTTCGCATTTACTTAGACCAACCCCAGAAACTCAGACCTTGGAATCAAGTAGAAACAACTATGACAGCCAGCACCACAGTTGGACATCCATTTCCATGTATGAGGCTCAGAAATCAAGGAGTGATCAAGAAATCAGATGTGCCTTTCCGGCTCATAGTTTTCTCTGCCCCACCCCCATCCACTTTGGTCCAGCTTCTTCAACTCCTACAGACAGGCAGTTTGATAAATTAAGTATAAATAAACAATGGATAATTGTATATAGCCTATAAATTCAAAACAAAAAAAATTTGACATTTTTTTGGTCACTGATTCACTGCACCTTAGCCTGGAAAAGAACTGTGTACAGCAGTTTGTGTGAAAGATTGTCAACGAATGTTCCACATATGGTTCTCCAAGTGCCTCTGCCAAGGGTGGATTCTTGCCAAAGAGTGGTTTTACAGATATTTCTAAGTGAGGAAATGATGTAGACAAATTAACATTCATCACAGAGTTCAACCTCAAATTGAGTTCTACTTAGTTTATATTAAAACTGGTGTTGGAAACAATATGGATAGGCTAACGAACAAGCTAGAATATTGCTCTATTATTCATGAAGAAAGCCACAGGATAAGTTTCCATTATTTTACTGTCACAAAATTTCTGCTTTAGCAAAACTGAAACTGAACTGTGTGTTTGTTCTCTGGCATCAGAGTCACACTTGCCACCTATTTAGTCCTGTTCATTGTTTTGGCATCAGAAACCTAGGGGATCAAATGCTTACTTGATGGGATAATTACTTTCTATGAAATGATTCTATTTATTATTATCCTTCGCTTTATATGTTTTAAAGTCAAGATTTTCTTTAATTTAAAAATATTTTTAAAATGTAAACCCTTCCAATTTGAAATAAAATAATTTCTAAATAAAAAAATATTATAAAAATATCTTGGCTTTATATGTAGGCCTTTGCTTAAATAAATATATATATATATGTATATATATATATATTTATACACAAATTATATATATATGCACAAATTATATATATTTATAATATATAATATATTGTATATAATTTAATATATAATATATTATATATAATTTGTACATAAATATGTATTACATTGTAACATTATTATATATTTAACTATGATTCATGTTATCTATCATTTTATATCTGTAATCCATCATTGCGTGAAAATTACTATAGTCTTATGTCCAAACACTTTAATCTCACTCTGAATCATTCTCAAAATTGGACTTGTATAGAAATTTAATTCCCCACCCACACATAAGCTGAATTTTATGAGTAACTCTATCAAGCCTTCTCACCTAATACCAACTTGCCATATAAAGGTACATTTATTCCACCTCTTGTGTCTTCCATTGACTTTGTAATCTCCAATGTAGTGTTGGTGTTGGACAAGTGACACTTTGGGGATGTGGTGTAAACTTAAGTAGACACAGTATAAGCGAAGAGAGTTACTTTTGGCCCTTCTTCCTTCCTCTCTTTTGTTTCTTGGTTGCCGTGAAGGCAAAAACTTTGTTCTACCATAACTTTTCTAACAAAGAGACCCAAATAGCAAAGCAAGGTGATCATGGTTAGAAATTTCTGGAATGGTAAGGCTATATAAATATTTTACTATTAAGCTGATTACTTCATGTATTTTGTCACAGTAGAAAAAGGCTGACTAACAAAGGTAGAAACATGTTAATACATTGCAAATGCAGGACCTTTATATTATTAACCAGGCATTATATGTGTGTGTGTATGCATTATGAGGATTCTTGCATGTGTGTGTGTGTGTGTGTGTGTTTGTGTGGTCTACAAACAGGATTATCATTTTGCAAGGTTCCTTAATTTTTGCAAATAGTGGATTTAGGAATTCTTAGTTCCATCTGTTTGTTTAGTTTATATAAATTTCTGAATACCATTTTGCTTTGTTGTGGTTGCTGCTGCTGCTGCTGCTGCTGCTGCTGCTGTCATTGTTGTATTTGTTTCCAAGCCAAAATATTTAAATTTGAAAATATCGAATTTCCTTGTTCTAAGATATTCTGAGCAATGGTCCGCACATCATGATTATCTTTATTAGGTTAAAAGGAAAACTGAGAAGCATGGATCAAAGTTGATCCGTCTGGAAACTCATTAGGTAGATCATATGGGAAAAAGAAGCTGGAGAAGGGATCAACTCTTTACAAGGAATAGAAATGGCCCCAGCATTTCTAAAGTGATCGAGAAGAAAAGAATCTCACCACACTTTTCCATCTGCACCTATTCTATAGCTAAGGAAAACCAATGCGACAAATTCATCATGGACACTGTTTAATGGCCTTCTGAGTATAGTATTCACAGAAATCATTGGGTATTAATCTTGGAAAAGATTTTTTAAGACTAACACGAATCTTCCAAATGCTGGATTACTCAAGTCTATCTATGGAAACGAACTGGCTTCCACATGGGTGATTCACATATAATCATAGCCCATTTGGGGGATGAGCTTCAGTAACCTAACCACTTTTTATCTTTCTTGAAACTCAGATCAGAATTCTCACCATAACTCTCCCTGTTTAACATCTTATATAATATACTTATGACTATCATAAATGACCCTAGAAAGAAGTCAAAATAAAGAGGTACAGGTCCCAAGTTCGTTGTTTCCAAAAGCTAAACACAGTTTAAAAACTGTACTTATATTACAGAAGTGGAACTTCTACAAGGTTCATGCATTTATTTTTCTCTTGGAGTTATTTTTCATCGCATTTTTCTTCTGATGACACAGCTACTCAGACACAAATTGTATCCAATTTCCTGAGAATGTTTTCCTGTCTCTTTTCTTTAGGAGGCCTAGAATGAGATCTTTTGCTCTATGGATCTGTTTCCTGCAGGCAAATCTTTTGCATTTCTGTATGACTATTTCTTAGATGGAGGCCAGGGCTACTGGACTTCCGCTATCCAAGTTTGTTCAGAGACGGAGTTAGCCTCATCAGAACATGGTATAAACATAGATTCTGCAGCTCTGCCCTGAAGCAACTACAGCAAAGTGGCCCATGAGTTTCATTTCTTGTGCATATTTGAACTTAAGAAATATTAATTCTGAGCCGGGCCTGGTGTGGTGGCACACACCTTTAATCCCAGCACTCGGGAGGCAGAGGCAGGCGGATTTCTGAGTTCGAGGCCAGCCTGATCTACAAAGTGAGTTCCAGGACAGCCAGGGCTACAGAGAAAAACCCTGTCTCAAAAAAACAAAACAAAACAAAACAAAAGAAAATAAAACAAAAAGAAGAATAATTAATTCAGATTAATAACTTACATAGACAGAAAAGGAAATGTGATGTAAATGTTCAAACTTGGACTGCTGAAGCTAATTTCAGAAAAAGAGAGAAGAGTTCGAAAATGGAAGTAGTTCAGGCTGGGGGTGGTGGAGCACGCCTTTGATCCCAGCACTCGGGAGGCAGAGGCAGGCGGATTTCTGAGTTCAAGGCCAGCCTGATCTACAAAGTGAGTTCCAGGACAGCCAGGGCTATACAGAGAAACCCTGTCTCAAAAAAACCAAAATAATAATAATAATAATAATAATAATAATAATAATAATAATAATTTAATAAAAACAAATGCTTCACCTTCTTTATTGCATCATTATTAGAGACAAGTTTTCAGAATCTTTGTAGTAACTAAAATTATGGGCTCCCCCAAATCCTTAGTTTATAACTTCAATACATAGCAAATCCCTGTATGAGAAGAGCAGTGAGGGAAGGGAGGAAAGAAGGCTTAAGGCCAAGCGTAATAATAACTTTAATGTTAATTTTAATCATTAGTTGTTCACAAGTTTTAAAAAGTGTGTCATTTTGCTGGCATTAGAAAATACTAGAAACTGAAGATCATCTTATTTCCCCATATTATGTTCCCCAGTGATCTGGGAGACACACACATGTCCACTCACTGTGTGCTGCACACACACACACACTCACTCACACACACACACACACACACACACACACACACACACACACACACACACGATGGTAGGGAAAGGAAGGAGAGAAAAAGGAATGAAGGGATGGAGGGAGGGAGGGAGAGAGAGAGAGAGAGAGAGAGAGAGAGAGAGAGAGAGAGAGAGAGAGAGAGAGAGATCTCACACACTCACACATTTGGGCAGACTATATCCATTTTGATTTTTGTCATATTGGTATGGCCTAAGTGCCTTTAATTCAACTGTGTGTATCAATGAATTAAACTAATGGGTAGTTACCCTTTCAGTATCTTTGAGAAGCACAGAGAGTCTTGATAAGTTATACTGAAAGTAGCCATAGCGCTTCTTATTTTTAACTGAATCAATTCTAGCAAAAATCTTTTAGAAAGAACTCATAGGTTACCTGTTCACTGAAAGTAAGAACTTTGCTGTACAATAGAAGAGAGAAAAGAGAAGCTCTTGAATAATTTTTACATTTGAGTAGATGAGCAGTACACATAGTTTCACCCAGTTAGGTTGCATGATACATCACAAGACACTAAGATATTTAATGAAGGTTATCATATAATTCTACTTCAAGCCAGTTGACATTGTGAAGGAAAATGTACAGGCTGCTGTCTCCAACAGATACAGGGAAACACAATCCCGCAATTTCTCTGGATGTAAATATCTAAAAAGTTTAGCCACAGAATGGAAAGCAACAAGTGACAAAAATCTTTTATTTCTCAGACTTAAAAAAGAAAAATATTGTTTATATACTCTATCATTATTTGCTGTATCCAAGGGTTCTAAATGAAAATTTTTATTTTAAATCAATCATTGTCTATTATGGATGACTCTAATCTCTAGTCTTCACTCAACTCCAAATACAATAAAAATTGAGCAAAAAGGTAAGAGTAGTTACTAAAAAAAAAAAAAACAGCATTATTTTTTTCTTATTCAGCTAATGGGAATCATTCTAGAACAAGAAAGACTATCATTAAAATGGCTAGTGGAAGCCCAGTGGACATGAGATCACACAAAGTCTCATGCCCCCTTTTCATGTCAGGCAATGGAAGTGAAAAGACAGTGCTTGTTGTTTCCTTAACAAAATGAGAATGCTAAATATATACTCCATTAAAAGAATCCATTTCCTTTAATGTGCTTCATAATGCCTGGCACATGTTTAAACACTCAATAAGTATGAGCTGAAATAATGAGTGTAGGAAGAAATGGATTTGTATGGGAAACAAAAAAATCAAATTTAAGGTTAATCTTCATATGTTCTGTTATCTAAACAAAGTAGCAAATAACCATTTCAAATTTTTACTAATAAACCATAACAGTCTTTCTTAATTGATAAATGATTTTATTGATTTACATTCCAAATGTTGCCCCACTCCCATGTCCTCCTCACAGAGTTGTTCTCCGATACCTCCTAGCCTTTGTCTCTGGAACAGTACCCCTTCAGGTATCCTCCCAACTTGGGGTATCATGTCTCTACAGGATTAGTCTCATCCTCTCTGCTTGGTGCTGTAAAATGCAGTCCTCTGCTACATATGTGCTGGGGGCATTGGACCAGCCCTTATATCTCTTTGGTTAATGGCTCCATAGGTCTTCCTATGAAGTTGCCATCCTCCTCAGTTTCTTCAGTACCCGCCCCTCCCTAGCATCTCTTCCACAGGGGTCCCTGATCTCTATCCAATGCTTGGCTGTGAGCATCTGTATCTATCTTAGTTAGCTGCTTGTAGAGCCTCTCAGAGGACAGCCTTGGTAGGCTTCTGTCTATGAGCACAATACAGGACTAGAGAGATCGCTTAGCCATTAAAGGTTATGCTCACACCAAAAATAGTCTTTAAAAAATCGTAATATTGAATTCACCTAGTAAGAAGGCACTGTCTTCCTGCTAAAACTAGAGTACCAACGGCACCGAGTCTTCAAAGATGAGAAAGTTATATTTTTATCATCATCTATAATCTGAGAATCAGGATTTAGGGAGTTTTCACAGTTGAGGCCTGCCTGGTTTACATAGAGAATTCAGATTAGACATATGAGATTCTGTCTCAAAAAGAACATACACATACACACACTCACATGCACGCGTATCTCCACACACATAAACACATAAAAATATTCACACATTCACATCAATGAATATGAGAGAGGGAGAAAGATGGAGAGAGAGAGAGA
>NC_034601.1:46808965-46845015 GCF_900095145.1 Mus pahari | reverse complement strand
AGAGAGAGAGAGAGAGAGAGAGAGAGAGAGAGAGAGAGAGAGAGAAGCAGGCACAGAAGGGCAGTAAGAAAGGATGTGAGAGAAATTATGGTTATGTTAAAAATACAGTATATTAAATTCTCAAAGAATTTAAAAAGTATTTTTAAGTAAAAATTGGAAAGAAATCAAGTGGCATCATCATGGAAACCTCTCCAATAGGGGAAAACGGCTTTAGGAAGTAAGGTGTGTTTAGTAATCGCTTTGAATTCTGTGTCCATTTATTATGTAGAGTTATATATCCTTCTTATTTCACCACCCCACTCTGCAATTAGCCTGGCTAACAAATATATTAGCCTGGTATTATACCAGGAAGTAGAAATAATTTCATTAAACTTTTAACTATCATGTCAATCCAAATTGCTTGCCTTCGTTTTGGTAGGAGACCAGAAGTCAAGGAAGGGAACACATCACCATTCTGTCAATGGTATTTGGCTTTAGTCATCAGAAGAAAACCAAGCAGCTGTTGAAGAGAAGGTTAGAGAAGGTTATGTGTACATCTCTCTGATTCAGCAACATGAGCTTAGGTATTTTCTTCCCTAATTCTGAAGATAAATTGGCAAGTGAGACAGCTATGGCAAATCCATGACAGGAATTCAAAGCAAGCCGGAACCACGTAGCCAAGGTTAATGCAGAGGTCATGGAGGATTGCAGCTTACGGGCTTGTTCTTCTTGGCATGCTCAGCTTGCTTTCTTATAGCACCCTGGACCACCAGCCTAGGGAAGGCAACCACCCACATTGGTCTAGGCCCTCCCCCATCAATCACTAATTTTAAAAAGGCCTTACATATCCACCTACAGCCAAATCTTATGGAGGCATTTTCTCAATTGAGGCTCTTGATTCTACAATGACTCTATGTCAGGTTAACACAAAATGAGCCAACATAGCCATGGTGACTGTATTCATAATGTAGAAATGGGTAAATTCCAGAGAAATTTCTTGCTTACTTCTCCAGTGCAAGGACCTCAACATGTTAGGCAAACTCTTTATCACCAAGTTACACCCAAACCCTCATTTAGTTTTAAAATGAACATATTTGACAGCACATATACCCTGTATCAGGATCACCTATGTAGCAACCTACCACAGCAGAAATGACAGATAAGAATACTAGAGAATGCTTTCTGTAGAAGGGAAAAGATAAGATTAACTTTTGTCTTATTAAACAATTTATACAAATGGAGCTCCAATTTCTCCCCACTAAGTTTCTACAATGAAGAAATTAAGTAAAACTCTAACTACTGCCTTCAGGATGTATTGTACGATGCAAATGGACCCTCCATCATACCCTGCCCCCAAGACTGAACTGTGGTCAATGCCTTACGTAACTATTCTAATTATAGTATTTCCAAGCTACCAATGTAGTATGACTTTGTCCAGTGAGGAAGAATTGTGGAAAAGTTATTCTTGGTTTAGAAAACAAGTTCATTTTCAGGTTTTGCTCTCAAGTATTAATATATATTCCAATACTGAATTTAGTGCATAGGACGTTTATTAGGCTTTAGAATCAAGAATCCTGGAATGGGGGAGGAGGAAATAGAAGTAGGCAAGCAAAAATCATAAGAGTGGGGAGCGGGCCTGAGCAACTGCAACCAATGCCGTGAGAAGTACAGGAAGTAGGGAACTTAGCACTTCCCAGGCTTCTGGCTGATACAGAATATGCCTTCATCCTTTACATGGATAGGTCGAAGACAAAGCCCTATGGTATGCTAAGAGCTGAGTCAAGATAGTTCTACCTAGAAACAAGTCCTGACTGTGGAAGTCAGCCCAGTGGTGGTCTGTTGATAACAGTTCCCGCAGACAAACAGCACTTCCTTGAAAAGAAATTAGGATAGAGCATTGTTATGCCAACAGTGGCGGCTTATATGCAGGATCAAATCATTTGTCTTTTATGGGATTGGTAAGCAAGTGTTTGTCACCCCAAAACTCAGAATGGTGGGAGATAAATATTTTCCTCGGAAAAGCTCAAAAACCAAACTTGGTTGTTTGGGGACAGAAATTGTCATAAGCCAGTCATTTTGTTCCAGTGAGTTATCTCAGCAACAGAACCTACTTGTGATTGCCTAAGGCCTGCCTAAGCTACTATTAATTACTTTATTTGTTTACATTTTTAAATTATATCCCCCTTACTGGTTACCCCTCCACAACCTCCTCATCCCATCCATCCTTCCCCCATCCCCTTTGACTCTATGAAGGTGCTCCTCCAGCCACTCACTTACACCTGCCTCACCGCTCCAGCATCCCCCTATGCTGGGGAATCAAACCTCCTCAGGACCAATCATCTCCCTGCCATTGATGTCAGACAAGGCCATCCTCTACTCTATATACATCTGCAGCCATGGGTTCCTCCATGTATACTCTTTGGTTGAAGGTTTAGGCTCTGGGAGCTCTGGGTGGTCCAGTTAGTTGATGTTGTTCTCCCTATGGGGCCTTTTTATTCAGTATGTCAACGACCAAACCTCCAACATTCCTTTAGTCCACAAGTTTTCACCATGAAGGCCACAATCCTACTAAATTCTCTACACAAATTTGTAGCTCCGTGTTTGTTTCCCAGGCAACATAAACAAACTGAGCAAAGTCAAATCTGCAATGATAAATCTGCCTAATAAAAGCCACCACAGAAGCAGTATTAATAGTATTAGTTTTAACATAGATATATGTAACTGAACCTAGTAGTTGAGTAAAAGAATAATTTTAATGTCTCATGTATTTCTCTTATGTATCAAGGAAACTTTGTATAGATAATCCAGAATTACTGATAGCTTCAAGTCAACAGTGTGACATTGCCTGTCTCAATTTTTTTTCTCCTTCTTATTATAAGACTATATAACCTAGGATAAGAGCATAAGTACTAAATGTAGTCCTTCTTTATATATGAAAGAATTCACTAAAGTGAGGACGCTAGCAGTTAGTAGGTGAAGAATTAACTACATGCACAAAACAGAGCAACTGATGTCGATGATGTGGCAGCATGTTCCCTTCTTCTGGCATACTGGTTAAGTTGCAAAAGGCAAAGAAGGAAAAAGTATTCAACTTGCTGCAGATGCTGCTTAAGCAATTTCCATTGAACTCAAGGAGCAGATTCAGGGAGTACATTATTCACACCATGTCTTACATACACAGAATCCCAAAATGATTTATAAAGTTAAATAATACAATTACACAGTTAAATAACCACAAAGAGAGAAGAAAATTAAGAGAGCTTTAGGCAAGAGAGGAGACTTTCAAGGCACATATGAGAAAAGAAGAGATAGCGTCAATGAAGCAGAGAAATGCAAGAAGTTTCCTCCAGATGCCAAGAGCTATAAAGGAAAAGGCTTTTGATCCTATCTTACAGCAAAGTGCCAGAGGAGTAAGGAAGAATTAATGTCAGGCTGTGAGGGAACAGGATGAAATGGAAGCAACTATTCCTTGATAAGTTCTTTCTAGCTATAAGTACATATATCATTTGAAAGGAGGAAGTTGGTTCTATCAGTACTGGAATACAAAAATCATTTAAAATATGAATATAATTGTAAAATTCCTGTCATTACAACTATGCATGATTTAAAAGGTAAGAGACATGAGGATGTATTCCCTACAAATACATGCTTAGGATAACAGTGTTGGGTTATCTGTGAGTCCTGTCTTCTTCCCATTTCACCATATTTGGTGAATTTGAGATTAATCTATTGTGAAGGTTTATTCTGTTATGGTGATATGGATTTTTATTTCTTTAAGATACACTCATGAACACTGTTGTTGTTCCAATGAAAGATGTATAGTTCTTTGTCTTGGCCCAGTTCTTTATTCAACACTATTATATCTCATACAAAGCATATCACACACATTTTCTTCACCTAGAACCATTGCCCTTTTTTCATAAATGTTCACTTAAATCTTTTGACTGGAGCTTCCTTTTGTAAGACAAAATAATTCTATATTTTAAAATGCAAGGAGAAGTTTGGGAATATCCTTCAGTGCTTCTAGTATGATTTATTTCCTGCTCGTCAACTCTTTGGAGTCTCATTAACCCCTACTCTGGTTGACTAACAATAAAGAACTTCTGAGATGAAAAATAATGAAACTAATTTCAAGATGAGTGAAGAGAGAAACAAGATATACTTCAGCCAGGGAAAAGGCAAAGTCGGAGAGAACAAATACGTATATTCCAATATAACCAAAAATATTTCAAACATATGTGAATATTCTGTGATCCACATTCGACCTAATCAGTTCAAAAAAGTTCTAGAGGAAGTAAAATGAATGAAGGGCATGGTTGTAACTGGAAAGGCTGTGACCCATGTATCTGCTTTTAGGTATGATTAGCATAGACACCTTCTTAGAAATCTAATTCTGCATTATCCTAACACATTTAAGCAGTTAGATACCTTCTCACACTACCTCTCCAATGAATCTTTTGAAAGTGCAATCCTCCTTGACTGACCTTTCTCTTCGATATCTAATTAGTGTAAAACTGGAAAATATAATGGCAGGCAAAACTAAGTGACACAGAAACTAAAATGGTGGCATTTAGATCATTGAAACATTGTTCTGTGCACTCATTTTGCAGTGACACCTGCTTCATTAGCAGGTATCCTGAATAAAAAGGCTAGGCTGAATTGTATGGCATGAGAATCTAAGAGTGGAGATGGAAAACGTCATCAGGGCTACAATAGAGAAGACATCAGCAAAGGGAGATTGGCAGCTAGGGAGCAGCATCCTGGAAAAATTAAAGTTTAGTCAGATAGGGATAAATGAAGATACTATAACGTATTGTGCCAAGACTGTCCCTAATTTTAATCTATTGTTAAAGGCATGGCTTACATGTTGTATCACACACTTTTAATTTTTGAATTGTAGATATTTTTGATTCATAAAATTTGTTTGGGAGATGCCAAAAGACTCTGTCTCTATCTATATATATATATATATATATATATATATATATATATATATATATATATATTTACAAAGAAATATTTAAATTTTATTCTAGTACATAAATACACTCATGCACACACACACATACAGAATTGGACAATGGTGAAAGGTCATTGAGTCAGATATGAGAAAATTACTCAATTTAAATCCACACTGTAAGAGGCACCATCATGCTTTAATCCATGGAGAACTATTATTATCTTCTATCCAAGTTCAGCTCTGGAAGCCCAAAGTTTTCTTTGAAACAGAAGGGTTACATACAACAAACAATATCTCATGAAAACAAGTAAAGTAAGTCATTTAAAAGAATCTAGCTCCCACGCCATGAAATTCACCCTTAATCTTACTTCTTTACTTTTTGAAAAAGGGGAGTATTCATTTGAGAATTTTTGCCTTTTTAATGTTTCTCTGGCTACCAATCTGACCCTTCGTGTGAAAAACTCCCAATGCCCCAAATGTACCACTTAGAATAAATTATACCCCAAAGCTCATAATTTTAGCCACTTTGGAATTATTTCTTTCACCTCGATTTTTCTCAGTTCTCCCAGGCTTCCATATGATATTTTCTTAAAGTCATCATTGAGCAGTCTGTTTATTAAAATGGCTGTAGGGAGAAAAGATAGTGGTGGATATAGGGGGCAAAAGGAGTTACTAACATTGAAAACTGCTTTAGTAACTGCAGTTAAGTAAATGCATATGTTGATAACAGTCGTATTTTTCTGTAAAGCATATTCTTGTGGCTTAATTTGTTCTACAAGCCCAAACCCTTCCTCCTACTGTTTCTGTCTAAGCACGGTATTCCTTTTTCTCTGTAATTATCTTAACTGCAGCCCCATAAATAAATGAAATAGCTTAATTGTGCTTATTTGTGAGCTATGTGTTTCCGTGTGGCTCTAAATGATTACCTTTTCCAATTATTTCTATGATGTTGCTGCTCATAAAAGTAAGATAAAGCCCATGACTACAGCACAGAAGAGGAAAAGAGTATATTTCTAAAAACACAGAACTTTACTGTTGAAAGGACAGAAGAGAAAAAAAAAAAACTTTATAGAGACGAGCTGTCCTGCATGCTAAAATACCATCCTCATCAGAGACAGGAGCCCAAGTAAACAACTTGTCAAAATAGCAGTTAATTAAAATCTTTAAAACCACAGAGGTGCTTGTGATGCGGTAGACTACCAAGATCTGCATTTTCTAACGGAGGCAGTCATTCTCCTGTCTCACTAAACACTGTCAGAGAGTGGGGATAGCTGAGACCCCTCTAGGAGTTGCCCTTTTAATAAGGATGCTATCTTACTCAGGATAGAGTCTACTTTTTCAAATATTTGTCATCAAATAATTGACACATGTGGTTTGTCCCCTTGCTTTCAATTTGAGACATCTCTGCGTATTCATCAGAATATATCAAGGTCCGTGAGTTAGAAACTTGCTTGTAATGGCATCACAATGCATCTTTTTACTTCCTCTACACAACACTCCTTTCTCATTCTCCACAGTTTGCATCCAGGAGCATCCTCTAATAAAATTTCTGCATATTACTTCCAAATTCAGGGTTTTTTTTTTTTTCCAAAGAATCAAGTATGTAGTAAAGAGTTGGGCCAATTTAATATAAGCTATTTAATATTTAGTTATATTTTTAATAAAGTACAGCAATAAATAGGTTGCATTATATTAAAAACCATGAGATGGAAAAGACTTGATTATTCGATTTCGTGAATGCACAGACTCTCATAAATAGAAAACTTAGCAGTAAATTTTAAATTAATAAAACAGTCATGTGGAAGAAAAAAAAGAGTCAGAAAGGGTATTCCAGGCAACTGTGACAGCACAGGCTAGTAACAGGCACACAAAGAGAGACATTCTCCTTCTGAAAAGCAAAGTGACCCAAGGTACCTAGTACAGACAGTGCACTGGGGACAACAGCAAGACAGAGAGCAAGGACAGGGTGACCACATGTGTTCTCTGGTACATGAGAACTTGCATTCTCTAACAGTACATCACTGTAGTTTCGAATGAACATTCTGGAAGGTGTAAGAAGAAAGTATTGCGAAACACATAAGCTGGGCAAGAGCAGGCACAGGGTAGCAGATTAGAAAGCTGCTGCAATGCAGATGAGAGCAGAGACAACTTTGATAAAGCACACAAAAAAGGGAGAGAAAGTGAGAACCACATGCACAATCATCCTGTTTCTCATGATGCAGGCTGATGTCCTTTACGTTGAGAAGACTTAAGATCATCCTTAAGCTTCTAACGTCCACAGACAGCCAAACCTTGCCCCTAAGTACACCGCAAAAGGCCAGTCTGCTTTAAAGCCTACATCTTCCAAAACTACCTTTATGAGGATCTGCTAGACTAGTGTTTTTAAAAGAGCAGACTTTAAGTGTTTCATCTCAAATAATGCCCAAGGACAGCTATTGTTTAGTCTAATGTTTAATGGATTCAAAATGCCTCACCAGTGAAATGAACCACTAATGCTGAGGGAATCTTCCTATGTGTAAGACCTATCCTTTTCTTACAAATGGATCACTTTTCCATCAAAGAAAATTGTGCTATAAATTGGAGCACATAAACCTAACTAGTAATAACTTACATTTTCCAATATACTCTAGTTTAAAAAAAAAAAAAAACAAATCCTCTGTGGCCACCGTTTTATGTATTTAAAAAGTGCCACATTTAGGAGCATTGCCAAAGAAATTAGACATTACTAGGTTGCAAACCATGGACGAAAGTGAATGTTTAAAATTGGAAGGAAGGCACAGATCTAGAAATGCACAGAGAAGCATTCAAAAATTCAACAAAGACTATTCATCTTTCACCCAACGTTTAGATTTTATAAAAATGTAAACACATACCACAAGAGATAAAGTAAAACTCCCATGACTAAATAATTTGCCCACATTTGTGAAAAAGGTGAGATAGAAATTCAGGTCACATTAAATCAATATTTGAATGGAATCACGTTCTAGAACTTAATTATGAAGAGGCTGTCCATACTTCTGACACATTCCAAAGCAAGCCCATGGACTTGTGACTTCCTAGAAAGTACATGGCAATTTTAGGCATTTCTTTGTAGCCAATGGTAATATATTCATAAAAATTTTTCTACTAACCCACTTTATTCTGTTTTTAAAAGACTAGAGTGTTTGTTTCAATTTCTATTGGTTTATCTCTAAACTGTTGTCAAAATGTTTCCCCTTTACAAGGCTGAGATGAGCACATGACTGTTTGTCTCCAAACACAGAGATGTTTAATCTTGAAATAAAGAATCAGTTCTTCAGCCAGAGCCTTTTTTTTGGGTCTGCTTCAAATCTTTTCTTGGGTAAAATTAAAGCACTGAATAACAATATGTGTTATGCATCTCAGCTCTTTTGATTCATAGTTCTGGTTACTTAGCGGCATTGAGGGCAAATATTCCAATCCTCTCAACTTTCCTGCAGAGTCTCCAAAGGCAGAAAGAGAGGCAGACAAAAGAAATCCTACCAACAGTTGTATCTTCGCTCAGAACCCACTAGAAAGGAGACATAATTCGTGGGAGGTGATGAAGATACATACTACAGAGGTCCCATCCTCCAGCTGTTAAGGTCATATAATCTCCTGGGACACCAATTAAGTTTTGCAGAAACCATGTCTGTCTCTTTTCTCTCTTTTTCTATCACTCTATCTTTCTGTCTCTATATTTTTATTCTTTGCCATTTCTTTCTGTCTACTTGCCCATACCATGCAAAAAAAATAAACCACTGGCAAATAAACGTGCTATCACAACCTGGAAGGATCTGGGGTGGAGATAAGTAGGGGAGATGAAGGACAATTAATAGAAAGAAAAGATTGATATCTTAGTAAAAAATGTCAGTCATCATGAGCTAGAATGATTGATGAGCAATGTTTTCAGGACTTTATAGCAGAGGTCGAGTGTACACAGAGCTTTTAAAAGACTTTGCAGCAATATCCTAATACTAATCAACACGTTTTGAAAAATGTTATACTTGAGTTACTTATAAAATGCATCATTACCTTGAGATAATACAGTCAGATCCAGAAATTATCCACTGAAGAAAACTTATGACTCTTTTTTTTTAATGATGTATCTGTGTAAAGTGAATTTCCTGTACCGCAAAGCAAGAGGAAAAAATTCAAGATCTATGCTACAAAGCAGGAGATAATAACAGAGATAAATATCATTGATTTCTTTATATACAATCTCAATACAATTTTATAAACATCATGTCTTTAAACAAATACTTGGAATAAGAGAAATTGCATTACTAATATAGCATATATTTAAAGTATATCCTCTATACTCACTTATAATTTAAACATTAAGGAAGATTTAAATTTTTTTAAACAGAGTTCTGATTGATAATTATCCTACTTAACTATGTGAAAGATGAAGAATAATTCAGATTAAAATATTAAATATGCATGTTTTTTGCCATGTTGTCAGAGATATAATAGTGGTATTCTGGTTTCTTAAATTTTGTTATCTTACACTAGAAAATAATATCAAAAGAAGTTACATAAAACAGGAAAAACATACTACTGTCATCAACAACATATTATGGAAAGAATACATCAACGTATTTAAGACTTTTAAAATTTACTTAATAACCTAAATGTGCAATATAAAAAGCATTACAAAGAAAATATTCACAGAGCCTTGAATACTAGTTTAAGAAGTTTAGATTTAATGAGAATTGCAACTATTGTCAATGGCCCATTTTTGAATTTGCTGTTTGAAATTGTTTTACACTTTCAATTAATGTGCATGGAATTTTTAAAAGACATAAAGCAAAATCAAACAAACCAAAAACCCCTTAGTCTCAACATTTCTATGCAGCTTGGATTTGTGACCAATTGTGCAGCTTCTCAAGCAATGAATGTTCAGGCACACACTACAGCTTCTGAAGCAGAAGCTTTATAGCAACTTTCGGAGTCTCTAACACTCCATTAGGTATAAACTACTTTTATAACAATATTATGTTTCCAGATAGTGCTTATACCATGACCAATAAAAGTCTTTTGAATTTACTGTAATTAAGGAAAACATAGCAGTCTTTGAAAGTATGCTTCATTACTACATAGTAATTGGAGAAAAAAAAGTTAATAATATTAGTTCTGTTAATAATATTCTTCATGACACTGAAGAATTAGTATGTTATATCCTAACTATTAAATATGTTTTTTTAAAAAAAAGTTCGCTTCACGTGTGAAGCCCAAGCCTGTAATTCCAGCCAATCAGGAAGCCAAGGCAACAAGAAAGACAAGTTCAAGGCTAGACAGAGTTACAGGGTAAGTTCAAGGCTACCTTGGCCTACAAGGTAAGTTCAAGGCTAGCCTGGGCAACTTAGCAACATCATTTTCTCTAAATACAAGCATATATAGAATTAAGGACACTGCTCAGTGACAGAGAATGTTCAAGGCCTATGTTCAATCATCAGTACTTCAGAAAAAAAAACTTAAAAAAAAAGCTTTGCAACAAAATGATTATAGCCATATAGGAATATTTTTTTGTAAACCACAGATTTTGGTTGAACTAAGTACTGAGTCAATGTGATGGTGGGATGAACATAGTCTTGAGAGTTGTTGAAATGCTTCTACTTTATCAAGAAAACAAGTCTGTGCTGCTACTAATGAAATTCAAGCCATAAAAGAAAATTGGAATTTTTTTTTTTTATTGACCACCCTGAGCTCAGCAGCTTGTGAAAGCTCGCCTAAGGATTTGGTCAGTAGTGACTTTAACAAATGCTTTCTTTCTGCTACTATGTTCCAGGGAAGTCATTTTTTAAGATAGCCACGATCCCATGTAACATCATATTCTAAATGAATACTTTTGATCTCATAAAATAATACTCAGATAAAAGGTCCATTCAGAATATACAGTAGGGTGGACAAAAATGAGTTCTGCCTAGTTTCTATTAGGTGGATGGAAGAGAAGAAGCAGATATCACAGAGCCACAGAATGATAAGCTCAGCTGTTTCTCGCTACCACATAATCATTCCTGTGGAGGAGGGTGAGAGTTAGTCTTAACTGTCATTTTGATTGAATCCAGGATCAACTAAGAGATAACGCATTGGATGGATTTATGGGGGAAATTCCAGGAAGGGTTAGCTGCCTAATGAAAACCTTCCCCTGGTGTGGGTGGCACCTACCTAGGGTAGACCAGATATCAACGGTTCTCAGGGAGAGCAAAGGAGACTGCTTGGCCGCCTTCCTTTCTTGTTGGTGAATTCCTCTACCCTGTTGTTCTCACTGCTGGCATGCTTCTCTGACATAGCAACCTAGCTTCTTCAGCCTTTCTGTTGTGATCATAAAAGAGAGAAAGAGCTATAAGAATATGCTCCGGCGGGAGTGGGGGAAGAGGTTGCCTCAGCGGGGCCCATGCCAAGGCATCCCTTCCCCCTGAGAGACCTGGTGCACACCTGTATAGTGTAGAATAGAGTTTATTTAGGGCATGGGGAGGGAAGTTAAGAGGGATAAAGGGAGAGAGGGGAGAAGGGAGTCGGAAGCAAGGAGGCAAGAGAGAGGCATGACAGTGAGGAGGGGCCAAGCATCTCCTTTTATAGGGCCAGGCCTACCTGACTATTGCCAGGTAACTGTGGGGAGGAGCATATGTGACTGCTGCCAGGAACTCTGGGGGTGGAGTTTACACAGAATACCACCACTTTCAACACGGACTGCAGACCGTAGAAACTTAATAGACCTTCAGTGCCAACTCATAGTACAGAAGCAGGCTGTGAAGCTACTTAGTTCTGAACTTAACGATACAAATGATGGCCGTTGTTAGTCTGCTGGGTCTCTACCATGTAAGCCAGTAAACCCTTTGTTAATATGAGGAAGTTTATTGTTTCTGCTCCTCTAATGAATCATGGTTAATGCAAGGCTAAAATTATATTATCGACTCGTTCGCCAGACAGCCCCCAGGGCACTGAAACCCTCAGCATCTTCGTAGGCTGAGTTCACAGACCATCTACATAAACGTGGCCCTGTGTCTGCCTGGACCAAATGTGGTTGCTTCTTTAGGACCTGTGCAGGCATGGGACTTCTTTTCCCACTGTAGGCACTGTTGCCCACCCAAGTAGAGACTTGGGGGGTCCTCACCCCTCATATTCACAGACCTAGTATAAAATAAACTAGTATCTAATGCTTGGCCATGTTTCTGTTTTGTGTATTCTCATTTGCAAAAGTCCAACATGTCAGCTTGTTTTTTGGGTTTTTGTTTTTGTTTTTGTTTTTGTTTTTTTGTTTTTTGGACAATACATGATCTGTGCTTTTCAAGGTTTAATGTACCTTTTCAATTCCATCTGAAAGCTCTCAACAAAAGCGCCCCATCTTCCTCATTCCTGAGAACCTTTCAGCCCTACCAGGAGTCATTCAATCTTATATCCAAATTTACTCCTTTGTCTTAGTGTAGTAGTAAAGTTTTCTGTATTCATATGTAAATTACCCAGTGTGTGCATGCATAGACAAGTGGAAGTGCTTATTTGTGCTTATTTATGTCTTTACATATGAATGTAAAGCAGCCTCTCGAAGGTCACTTCTGAAGGACTAGCTATAAATATCTATACACCCTATAAACATAGCAATGGCTTCCTGTAGAGCTGGAAAGCAGTGAGATGGGGGAAGAATTCATATATGTGTGAATTTTATAATCATTATATATACATGTATATGTATATACATTGCTCTTATTTATTTATTTTTGAGATTTTATGTGATCTTTAACAGCTACGAAAATATCTTGGAAATAAATTGAGAATTTGAATGAACGAAAAGGGGACAATCACCTCGATGTTTGCAGCTTTCCTGGAATAGCTCACCCTTTGGAGGAAATGAGAAGTAATTATGCCCCAGTGAGCATTCATTAAGTTTAGACTCGTTATTCTGTACACAAACAATTAGAATTTCATCCTCATTTTTAGTTTTGGGAAGGGGTTCATCTAGCTGGATAATTTATTTGATTTACTTAGTTAAGTGCAACAGTTTTAAGCTTAAAGTGATAGATTTACTTTAGGTAGTGAAATGCCTACAATAATAATTTCAACAATGCTTACAATGTTTATTTTAATTTATTCTTCCCTTATATGTTATATCTGGACTGTATGTTCCCTTCCCTCCACTCCTCCCAGTGTCCCCTCCACCTCCCCTGTCCCTCGGATTCTCTGCTTCTCCATTTCCCTCCAGAAAAAGGCAGGCCTCCTAGGGGTATTAACCCGAACATGGTATGACAAGATACAATAAATCTAGGCATACCCTCATATTGAAGCGACCAGGCAACCAGTAGGAGAAACTGCATCCCCAAAGCAGGAAAAATAGTTTGAGACATCCCACGCCCACTGTTAGGAATCCCACGCATGAAACTATGAAACTAACAAGCATGACATATATGCACAGTTCAGGAGGAGACTCGTGTAGGCTCGGTGATTGTCGCTTGCTTCACTCTCTGCGCCCCCAAGGAGCCCTGCTTAGCTGATTCTGTGGGTTGCATCCTCTTGGTGTCCTCTACCCCTCTATGTCCTGCCTCTACTTCCTCTTCTGCCGTGTTCCCAAGCTCTGCGAAGGATGCTGCAATACTTTTGAAGGGAAAACAAAACAAAAATAAGTTAGACTTCCATGAAAAGCATTGCTGCATTTTAAGGTCAATAATAGCCTTAGAGTCAAGGTAAAGAGGACATTAATCAAGTTTTTTTTAAATCCTTGTAAACCGTAAGATAGATATCTGAGGGTCATGGGATTACAGGGGTGGAATCAAGGGAGATTTAAAAATGATGTCCTTTTACCTCCTGAAACACACAAAATAAACTGTCCAAGGAGACCTGATGGACACTTTGTGTGTGTTGGGGATGAAACATTTGACAATGCTGAGCATGTGCACTATGCCAGGCATACCCATCTCATTCTTCTTCTATCATCATTGTCATATTTTCCAAACATATCAGGAGAAGTTTTAATATATAAAGTATTTTCAGTTCTCACAAGTAGCTCTATACTTAGAAAATGTGGACATTCCTGCAAAGAACTACACTTTCTATTAAACTTCTGCCAAGCTCCTTAGCTAACTACAGCTTCAGTGATTGTGGAAATGCTAGAATATTCCAGGTCCAGATCCTACTAATAATTTATCTCCAGTTATCTTTAGCAGCATCACTAGCAATCCTTTGATTTCATTTGTGTCTTTCTTACCTAACATCCACATCACTAACAAGTATCTATTGTTTGTGATATTGTAACAGTCTACTAAACTGTCACCAACCGAAAACGCTAAAAGTGTCACCAGATGACAGTGTATCTGAAGCCTGCAGCAGAGCCTTTCCACCTTTTCTGTAGCTCACCTCTACCTAATGTTGCCATCAATGTACTTGAAAAGTGCTTTTATTTATGATGTTCTTTATTATGCTACTATGAAGACTTCATAAAGCTGTTGCTGTATTGGATCACAGAATTCGAGATGACCTGAATGCGTGTGTGTTCCCAGGCTGTAGTTATTCATATTTGACTTTCCGGAATGAATTATCCCTTATCCCCTTTGAGTTAAAAAATTTTGCTTTTATATCACTTGTTGTTAGAATTAGCATATAAGTATAATTTTGTCTGAGAATGCTTTTGTGAATCAAAAGGGTAGATGAGAGATTTGATAGATCTTTCATGATTGATTTTATATGCATTGGATGTATACCCTTAAAGTATTCTCTTCAATTATTTGTGTTTTCATATCGATATTTTAAATGTTTTCCTTGATATTCTGAAATCAGAGTGAAAGCAGTCATGCTTACTTAACCCCCACCATTGGAGTGTTCCTCAATAAGTGGTACCTTGATATAGAATGTAGCTCAGTATTTACCAAGCAATATCAGCAAAAAAAGAAAGAATAGTGTATACTCAATGTGTATCCTCAGACATTTATGACAAATAAGAAGAAAAAGAAACTAATGTCAGAAAAATATATGGTAATGAAGTGGCTTCACACAAGGATTTCTGATCAGAACCAAGACTTCTCCCTTATTAAGGATCTTTATGTATCAACTACTTTTCCTATTGTAATTTGTTCTTCTGTACATTTGTTTTTGTTTTCTGAGAAAGAGTTTCAATGTGTATCCCTGGCTATGCTGGGACTCACTTTGTACACCATGCTGTCCTCAAATTCATAGAGATCTGCCTATTTCTGCCTCCCGAATGCTGGGATTAAAGGTGTGTGTCACCACTGCTTGACATGATTTTTTCCTTAAAATGTATCAGATCTATAATTCTATTATGTCACTGGAACTGCAAATGTTTTCTCTTCCAGAATTCAGTTTTAACAATAAAAGCCCATCCTTTATAGAATATTTTAGCTATTTGATGGTTCAGAAACCAACAGTATATTGTTTTTGTTTGTGCCAGTTGTGTGTGTGTGTGTGTGTGTGTGTGTGTGTGTGTGTGTGTGGACATTCTGTGTCAGAAGTAGACTGAACAGTGTAGCCACAGGCTCCACCAAGCATAAGTTAGCTTTGACTGCCACTCGCTGCTTCTCACTTCTCCTGAGCAAACATCGTTCCACATGTGTCTCGTAAGTAAGTTGTAATAATACCCGCAGGGAAGCCGTGTAGTTTCAATTATTAATAATAATGTCCTGAGAGAGAAGGGATTTACTTTTCACACTTGGATTATTTATGCTTTCGGGTGCCACACACATGGTTTTTGGTGGTTGAGCTTGAGGGCATGTTCTCATCCTTCGGGGAGAAAAATTATTTACAGAACTTAAATTGTTCCAAATGCACAACTCAGCAGTTTCAGGAGTCGTATTTAACACTTGTCACTCAAAGACGAGAAACACTTATCTCCCTACAAAACAAAGCCATCCACTTTGCAAGGCATACTTCATCAGCTCTAAGTGAGTTTTCACTGCAGGAAAAGCAAGGCTTCCTTTGTGAGTGATCATTCTGTGCTCCATCTTTACATGGTGGCCTGAGTGCTTTGTAAAGCATCATTTGTTCTGAAGTTCTTCCTTCACCATTCCCGTTTATATAATAAAGCAAACAACATTTCTGGAACTGGTTTCTTCCCTACTGTTCATCTCAGGCCAAGCCCAAGGAATGTTCTCAGCAAGGAGGCAGCCACTCCCTCCCTTGGGAAACAGGACATCAAGCAGAAGGATAAAGTACTGGAACTTTATTCTGCTGATAGAACAAACACCAGGGGAGCTGTTTCTCCTTCACCTCCCACTCTCTCTTCATGTAAAATGGGAAAGTCATTATGGTATCATAGATTTGAATTGACAATGACAAAGGTAAAGTAACTGTGTAAGGACCAAGGTCAACTGATCCAAAAATCACTGAGAAAAGTCAAATACCTTGTCTGGTATTCTATTAATAAGGAAGTCATGACCCATGGATTAATGTGTTCTTTATAATCTAACCACAAAGGCTTGGCCTTTTCCAGGATGCTGAAACCAGAAACAATGGCACATTCAATAACACTGGTACAGGAATGAGTATTATTTCTACATGAAAGGTAAGTCTCATGCAGTTTGGAGAGAGATGCCAGGGGATAAGGTACATGAAAGACATAAAGTGGGGCAGGTTCAAACAAGTATAGCGAAACAAATAAGCAGAATTCTAACTAATTGGTTAAGCATTACATGTTAGAGATGAAAAATAACACGGTGTATTTGAAGACTGTTTGACAGGATATTTTGTTTCATTTTCTTCTCTTATTTATTTTATTTTTATCATACTACATTTCATACATGTCAGACAAATAATTGCTAAATAGTTACTGATGTTAAGGTTTTGTTTTTTCTATCTAGACTGCCTTGACTATTCACCCACACATTTCTCTCTGATGTTCTGCCCTGATATGCTTCATAATAATAATAAGATTTTAAGATGCTTTCCAATGCAGGTTAATTTTTATGTGTTCTGATGTCATGGTCCACATGTTTTGTTTTTCTGTTTTTATTCTGTGTGCATAGCCTGTGTCTGCAGGTTTCCTTCCCAGTTGGTGATCATTTGCAGATGGAAGATTGATGTCAGGTGTCTTCCTTCATAACTATCCACCTTGTTCACTGAGACATGTTCTCTCACTGAAGAAATCCATTTTGGTTAGGATGGGTGGTCCACCTTTCCCAGGACCTTTGTGTCTCTGCTTTTCAACACTCTGGTAAAGATACTGTGAGCGGCATCTCTACAGAAGCTCAGGGTCCAATGTCAGTCCTTTTGCTGATACAACAAGAACTTTCTACTGTCGTATCCTAATATTCCCAGATTTCTATTATAATCTTTGTCATGATGTTAATTAAATATAATCATATGCACGGTTTTACCTAAAACAGGAAAGACAGGAATCACATTTTTGTTATTTTAGCATTCATCATATTACCCATATTGAAAAATCTAGTTCTTCTTAATTTAGTGATAGAAATAATTGGGGCATAGCTGAGTGAGATTTCTCACAGTTCACATTTGTCGATAAGAACTAGTCTGAATTCATTATTGTACAATTAAAATACCACTGGTAAAGGAAAATCACCTTAAATATTTTGGTAACAGCTTACAATTGTATGTACACAACTACTTATGAATTTCAAACTTGTCTGACGTGATTGTGAAACTCCAAATTATCTCATTGAAATTATCTTTCTCCTAGTGATCAATGCAAGCATATAACCTTAGATATCATTATAGCAATTGCAATTTAAACTTTAGTAAAAATTACAGAATATTAAATGCTGAAAAGACACTAGAATACTTTGAAAGTCACTAATGAGTAAGTTATTAAAGAACATATTAGAGAAATATTGACACATCATCTCTTGTGTTTATCCAATGAAAACATAACAGAAGATTTTAAATTTAAGTCCATTTCAGATCTTTTATTCTTAACTTACTACAACTCACAGATAAAAACCAACGTTACTCACAACTTTCCATATCTGGAAGCAGTAACTATGCCCTTAAATAAGTGAATGAACAAACACATTATTGCTATTTTATGCTGTGGAATATTACTCAGTGATAAAAAGTAATCAGCTGCCAAGAAGCTGTAATGAATAAATTATTAAAGCATATTGCTAAGATAAAGAAACCCATCTGAAAAAGCAATGTACCACATGAATCTTTTTATATTGCATTCTGGAAAAGGCAAAGCTGTATTGCTGTAGAGCCAGTAGCACTTTTTTGAATTTCAGTACTATGTAACAGATGTTGAATGAGGGTTATTTTCAGAATAGTGTAACTTTTCTGTAGGTACCATAGTGGCACATAAGTGACATTTTACTTTTGTCAAAACCTATGGAACAGACAAGCTATTTTGAAAGTAGTACACATGTACACTGTGGGTTGCTCAGAGAGATGGTTACAAATAAACAAAGAAGACTAGAATAAAGAATAGCTTAATATTGGAAACCATGGGCAATGGAAACAGCATGCATTTATGCTGATTTAACACAGTAATATGGGTGCACATGGAAGTGTGCATAGGCACATGTCCATCTGCATGCATCGGTATATCTTTGTGCTCCCTTGTCTGCCAGCTGGTGTGGCTCACTCACAGGTGAGTAATAGGACTCTACCTAGTACTTGGATATTTTCCTTATGTTGTCAATCAAGGAAAAAACTGGGAACCTTGCAGATTGGTGGATGGTAGAAGTGAGGCAGAAAGAAGAAAAGCACAAGAACGGGGCCTTGAGCATCCTCTATTGTGCCAGAAAACACAGAAGTGCTAGGGAAAATGAGATAGATAAAAACAAAGGTGTTGCAATGTTTGACAAAGGGAATGGGAGTCACTGAAAGAGTTTCAAATCTCAAAAGTTCAAACCTTAGGCAAAGGGAGAGAGAGAGAGAGAGAGAGAGAGAGAGAGAGAGAGAGAGAGAGAGAGAGAGAGAGAGAGTATTGGGTTAGAACAAAGCAAAAACTACATATTCATTTGAAATATTTGTATATATGTAAGAAACAAACAAACTGGTGGACAAGAAAAAGTCATTTTTTTTTAAAAGTAGAACGAACTTAAACATCTAAACCTAAGTTTTTCTTACTTCTTTCTGTACACTAAGATTCCTGAAACCTAAGTGTGGGAAATACATTAATTTTAAATACTTTCCAAAAAGTAAGAAAAATACAGAAAGGAACAATGAGGGAGATGCCTTTAAGCACATAAGAATGAATTGTGCCTCCACAGAAATGTTGTGGTTCTGTTACGTACCCTTGAAATAATGGAAGTTGAATGCTTTTTCACCCCTGTGAGCTCCCACTCTAAAATACGTTTGCAATATAAGCATGAAGAACACAAAAGAAACACTTAGTTGTGTGCCACTCTAGAAAATACATCACTATCACTCTTCAAAGACAGTACAGAAATGTCCATAGCCCTGGGGCTGGGGAGATGGCTCAAGCCTGAAGGGCTATGTTCAGAATCCCTGCAAACACAGAAGCATACTGGTGCAGCACCAGTGCCTGTGATGCCTGTGCTAGAAAAGCATAGGCAGACAGATTCCAATGTTTGCTGTCCAGCAAGTCTGGGTGGATTGGTGGGCTACAAACATAAGTTACAGAATAAGTTAAGAAGGAAGGAAAACACCAGTTTGGGACTCTCATATCCCCAATACGAATGCATTCACAAACTCACAGACACACACACAAACACATACACACACACTTATTCACAAACATATATGCACATAAACACACACATACACACGTACACACACATACACACACAAACACACATTCACACACAACACACACACACACAAACACACATAGATATACACAGACACACACACATACACACTCATACACACAAAAACCACACATATACACACACATACACACACAGAGTACATAAAACAACTACCTGTTCCCCAACCTAAAATATACTACAGATTCAATAAAAGAATATAAAAGTGCATTGTCTCTTTAATAATCTATATTGACTATGTGTTGCATGATAATTGGATATGATAAACTAAATAAATGCACCATTAAAAGCCAGTGGCATCAAAATGAATTAATACTCCAGATATTGTTGCATCTGAAAAAAAGCTAGTGACATAAAGACTGTTTGAAATATTATGTATGGGATGAGGAGTTACAAAAAAACTAGGAAAATATGAACTCAGTGTGGTCTATCATTGATAGCAAAGTATCAATGTCGAAAAGAATTCAATTTTTTATATGAATTATCACTCATAATGGGTACTCATAGAACTCAAAGCAACTGACATGCAATAATACTTTGTTTACTTAATTTTTGTACTCATATATTTATTTCACTTCAAAGATATGACCATGGAGAATTTTGTGTTAATCTCCAAGATTCTATAATAAAGTCAACCTCTCAGCAGTTTCACTTCCATGTGACTAAGTTAAAAAAAAAAATAAAGTTCCACCATACTTTCAATGAGTCTTTTCTAGTGAATGGAATTAAATTTCTAAAAATATGTATGTCAATCAAATATTTTTAGTATTTAATGTGCTATATTGAGTATATTGGACTACTACTTTTTCTAAATTTATCCCCTTAGTAAATAATAATCCATACATGGAATTTGTTTTCCTCTCTGAAGGGAAGGTCTAAAGGAAATGTAGTTTAGGTAGGGATGACTTAAGCAAAATTGTAGGTTAGCAATGCAGTTAGCTGATGAAGAATAAACCAAAGCTTCCATTTTATTCATTTATTATTATTATTATTATTATTATTATTATTATTATTATTATTTAATCTTTTTCCACAGTCCAGCTGACATTCCCCTCCTGGTCTGCCCTCTGACCGCTCCCCATCCCACTCTTCCTTCCCCTGTCTCCAAGAGGATGATCCCATCCCCCCATTCCCATTCCATCAGACCTTCCCACTCCCTGAGGTCCCAAGTCTCTTGAGGGTTAATTGCATCTTCTCTCACTGGTGCCAGACCAGGGAGTCCTCTGCTGTATATGTGTCGGGGCCTCATATCAGTGAGTGTCTGATGTTTGGTTGGTGGCTCAGTGTCTGAGAGATCTCAGGGGTCCAGGTTAATTGAGACTGCTGGTCCTCCCATGGGGCCATCCTCCTCCTCATCTTCTTCCATTCACTTCCCAATTCAATCACAGGAGTTCATGGCTTCTGTTCATTAGTTGGGAGTAAGTATCTACATCTAGCTTGACTCTTTTAGCTGTCTGTGGGGCCTCTCAGAGGGCAGCTATGCCAGGCTCCTGTCTGTAAGCATACCACAGCATCAGTAATAGTGTCAGGCCTCAGAGCCTCCCCCAAGCTGGGTCCCAATTTGGGCCTGTCACTGAACCTCCCTTCCCTCAATCTCCTCTCCATCTCTGTCCCTGCAATTCTTTTAGACAGGAACAATTCTAGATCAGAGCTCTTGACTGAGGGATGGCAACCCCATCCTTCCACTTGAGATGGACTCAACAAGGTCCCTCTCCCCACTATTGAGCATTTCATCTAAGGTCCCTTCCTTTGAGTCCTAAGCATCTCTCACCTCCCAGGTCTCTGGTACATTCTTGAGGGTCCCCCACCTGCTACCTCCTGAGGTAGCCTGTGTCCATTCTTTCTGCTGACCCTCAGGGCTTTATCCCTGATTCCTTTACTTACAAAAGCTCATCTTCCCTCTTGTCTGCTCTTAGTTAGTGTATGCATTTCAGACACAATGGCAGTTTAAGCAAGTAGAGCCATGATGTTTGAAGGCAAAGTAATACAAATCTTCAAACCATTGACTGAGCCTTGAATTATGTACATCATCTCTAGCAAGGGACAGATTGCTTAAATTGGATATAACTACATTTGTCTCACTTCTCCTGAAGGTGTATATACAATTCTGGATTGTGGTAACTAACCTGCATTATAGCACAACCCAAGAAACACCAACATAGATTAAGGTACTTATCCATTCAAAGGACCTAAGAAATAATAAATTGCTCAATTAATTATGGGATAATGCATTCAGAGAGTTCTTTAAATTTGTCATTAGCTAAGCACAGGCTTACTTTCACAGCCTTCTTAGATTATGTGTGCATATGTTCATGTGTCATGAGAAAGAAATAATATAGAATATTAAGACATCATCTCTTGACTTCTCAAATTTAAACTGCAAAATTCAGAAATTATTTTTCAACTAATGTCTTTCATGTATTTATTACTCCATTTATTTTCACTATTAACAAAAGGAATTCATAAGCCTTTGTTATAATTGGCAAATACAAAGACCTGTCAAGGTAATAGATAATACACAGTATTTGGCTGTGTTTTAATTTACACGCTCTGGGAGTACTTTTGTGATGAGATATGAGCACGGAGTAATGGCTCTGTCTTCTGAGCGATGGAAAAAATTATTTATTGTTACATTTATCTAACAAAAACCACTTCCTCTCAAAATTAGACAGTATTTAAATGCTTCTCCAGTTCTTTGATGTACAGAGAGCCTGAAGGACAGCTCTGATCTTGGGAGCTAACTAACAAAAGGAATTATTGTTCTTTATTTTATCATTAAATGTATCAAAACTTCAAAGTGAACCCTCTGATTTCTTTGATAATTTTTGTTCTAACACAGAGAAACAAAACAGAAGGCAACATTGAAAGGACAAGAATGAAAATTAAAAACACAAATGACTTCTCAGGTTAATGTCAGTAAGTATTTGGATTCATTATAAAGACTGAAATTGAGTCACCTGTATTGTCACAGAAGTGATATAAGAGGCCGTGAATGCCAATTTACTGTGTTCTTTCTTGATTCTGTTTGGAAAGTCCAATTTGTTTTAGTTTCTATTAATTAGGCATTATGTATTATGTATTATGAATTAAGACTATTCTTAGTACCACATACTCCCACTGAAGGTAGTGATAAGACTGTCAAATTTTAGCCATAACAACTTCATTTCAGAGACAGGAAAGCTCATTCCTGTACCCAACAATAGGAGTGATGGAGCTGGGCTTGAACTCCATCAGTCTGGACCCAGATCCTTTTCTCCCTATTACTTCCAACTCCCTCAGTTCTTCTAGACTTTCCCTGGTACTATGAATGTAATACAGTAATTAGCGTAAAACAGATCATTTAAATATACTGACTTTCTGTTGTTACTCATCGCTTCCACCAACAGTGACTCTGGGGCTTCCCACACAAATCATTAATCAAGAGAATGCTCCAAAGTCTTGTTGACAGGTCAAACTGAAGAAGGTATTTCCTCAACTGAGTTTCTGTTCTCCCAGATGATCCTCGCTTCTGTCAAGTTGACAAAAACTAACCAGAACACCTAAGTAGTCACTTTAAAAATTTATTTCCGTGATCAACATTTCTAAAAATATGGCACTTGTTTCTATAATTATAAAGTTCCAAAATTCATTAAATGGCTGGTCATGGTGTCACACAAAAACTTCATGCCGCTCTTCTCTGTGAACCAGGTGATAGGGACAAGTTACTTTGGAAGGTTGAAGGGGAAAAAGTGGAATTCTAGGGTTTTATGCTCCACATTTCTAGAAAATTCTCCTAGAGTGGGGAGGTGTTAACTGGCATTGAGATGCTCTGTGGAGAGTAGATAGATTCTGTTACTGCAGGAAAGAGAGTAGGGTTTTTGTCAACTTTGCAAGATGTGGGTTTCCACACTGATTTGCTTGATGGCCCATAAACTAATCACACACCAGAAACTTCGATAGAGAACCAATTCATTCAGAAATCTTTCAAATGTGACTAAAGCAGTGACACAGGATCCTTTGGCATCCACCACTAGCCTGGAGTTCAAGAAGTCAGGTATAATTGATCCCAGTACTAATTAGGCATACCATAGGAAGGAGCAGTGGATTTATTGAAGAAAGAGTATTGTATTGTTTCATCTTGTATTGTTTTCCTGCTTTGCCTGCTGTGACTTTGAAACCAACAGTCACTAGTCTTTAGTTGATGAGGAGGAATTGCTCACAGACTTTATTCTAACTTTAGAGCTCAAGACTCTGTGTCATGTACTTCAAGGCTTGCCCTTGCCATGTGGCTAGTTTTCCATAAATTTGCAAGTTGAAGGATAAATCTTTTGACTGCCCACAGAAGTCAGAACATCCTGTTAGAAGAAATCTAAACAATTAGAAAATTTTAAAATGGGATAGATACAATATTTTTTAAAATTCTATTTTGATATTCTACCGTTCCTTTGACACAGGAATGTAGAAAACAAGACAATTATTTCCAAGGTTCCTTTCTTTACTTTAAACTCCTCCACAAATTCTCTATTTGCTAGTTCATTATTAATTGGGGTGGGAACAAAACCTAGCCAAGTTGAGCTTAAGCACAGTCTCCCTTTAAGGGCTGTGTCTAATTAGTTTCCTTTAAACTTCTGACCTGGTGGAAAAAGTAGTCTAGGGCCTCTTTCCAACGAGATAGTTTATATTTTGTAGTACTGACATGGGGGAGCGTTGAACTTCATCTCATCTGTCTCTCTCCACAGGAATGGGACCAGAAAGGCAGCAAGCTCCAAATGGGAAAAAAAATGAGCTGAGAATGTTATAAAGCATGCATCCACCTTTATGCCCTTCTTGGGGTGAAAATGAGGTGGATTATGTCATGACACTTCCCAGATCTCCTCACTGAACAGATCCAAGGAAGCCAAGAAAATCTTCCCTACCTAGAGTGATAGTCTTGGAAGGGGACTTGAAAACTATAAAACAAGACTGAATAGCACAAAAGTACAAAACTTTATGTGGACACTGCTTCTTGGGAAGGTGAGAGGAGCAAGTCTGTCTCCCCAAATCTTGAGCACACTCAAGAGTAGACAGCAAGGGCTCAGCAACCCTCCTTCATGGGGATAGCTAGAGCAAGGAACCTTTTCAACGGTCCTAATGGTAATTCACCTGAGTATATACTCAGTAGTAAGAGAATTCCCTTCCCCTCACTTTGTTTCACCAAAAGGCAACTTGACTTTTGCCCAAGCAGGTAAATTGCAAGGGTATTTAGACCATGGGAATTCATGAACACCTATAAAAAAGCAGCTCCTTTATGTAACAACTTCATGAATAAAATGAAACCCATTTCCAGCTATGTTTTCTGTCTGTGAGCTTCATACTCATTTCAATCTGTGGGGAATTAATTTCTTTATTCTGCTGTACAATAAAAAGTGGCACTAAAGTATGGCTCTTCAAATTAAAAAAGGAGGAGATAAAAGTTATGACTTTCAAATCAAAATGACTTATTCGGTGGCTGTACTATCATATGTCAAAATATACCAAATGAAAGATAGAGATATGTCTTTGAATTTTAAATGATCTTGAAATAAAAGATAATAAAAATCTTCAAATGAGCCGATGATTGAAACTGCAGTGCATTAGTACTAAATATTTTTTCATCTCACCTAAAAATACTATACAGTAAATGTATTCATGCTGGAATCCTTGGATTTCATGCATTTCTGTCCTTATTTTTGCCATAGATCTTATAATATTTTTTCCAATAATATATTACCCTTTTTCTGGGTGATTCATGATTTGTTTTTTATTATAATTATAGACTTTGCAAGCTCCAGCTGTTTTCTATCCTTGCTTCAGGTCTGCCTGTAAAGTCAGAAGAACGTTGCCCAGCTGAGAACAGGTCAATTAAATACCATTACTAAGGTTTGGCAAGAGAATTACAGAGAAATAAGATAATCTCTGGGAAAAATGAGAAAAAAAATAAATGAACAAGTTATTCTGTAGCATAATTTGAATAAGATATTGGGGGAGAGGGTTCTGTATAATTCCAGATTCTCCAATAGTGTTTACATGTTTTGTGAGTTTTAACTTTCAAATCATAAAAAAAAAAAAACAGAGGGGAAGAATGACTCCAAGAAGACTGTCTTATATACATAGAACTAATTCACAGAGGCTGCAGCAACAGGAATGTGCCCCAACCAGGTTCAAGTCAGATGGGATTTAGTGCTAAGAAGGGAAGTGGACATAGGGCCCAAATTCTAACCAAGAAGCTATTTCTAATTGTCATCTGTTTGCAAAAAGCAAATTAGTTTTCTCAAAGAGAGTCCCACTAGGTACACAAAGAACACTTATAGTTAGGCCCATGCCCAGAAGTAGATGGCCAACACAAAACGGGCTGAATAGTACTTCTGTAGATGTTTTGTTTGAGCTATTTTGTCATACTCATCTTTATCCTGTCGGTAATAGTTTCTGATTTTATGGTTTTTATGTTTTTTTTTATGGTCCTGTGTGCTTCTGCATGTGTGTGCATGCGTGTGTGCATGTACGTTTGCATGTGTGTGTGTGTGTGTGTGTGTGTGTGTGTGTGTGTGTGTGTGTGTTTAAATTCTGGTTAGTGTTTTGTTTGTTTGGTCACCAGTTCAGTGTGTTGAGGTAGGGGAAGGATCTGAGAAGAGTTGTGGTTGTGGAAGGGAAAACTACCATCAGAATATATTATATGAAAAGCTTTCTTTTCAATAAAAGTTCTTTTAAAGCATAAAAGAATATTTTTCCTTCTTTTTTGTAAATTATTTTCTTTTATTGAATTTCTTTATTTACATTTCAAATTGTATCCCCTTTCCTGGTTTCCCCTCAAGAGACCTCGTATCCCATTCTCCCTCCCCCTGCTTCTATGAGGGTGTTCCCTCACCCACCCATCCACAGCTGCCTTGCCTCCCTGGCATTTCCCTACACTGGGGCATGGAGCCTTCACAGGACCAAAGGCCTCCACTCCCATTGATGCCTGACAAGGCCATCCTCTGCTACATATGCAGCTGGAGCCATGGGTCCCTCCATGTATATTCTTTGGTTGGTGGTTTAGTCTCTGGGAGCTCTGGCCAGGAGGTTGAGGGTGGAGGTCTGGTTAGTTGATATTGTTGTTTTTCCAATGGGGTTGCAAACCCCCTCAGCTCCTTCAGTCCTTTCTCTAACTCCTCCACTGGGAACCCTGTGCTCAGTCCAATGGATGTCTGTGAGCATTCACCTCTGTATTTGTCAGGCTTTTGCAGAACCTTGGAGGAGACAGCTATACCAGGCTCCTATCAGCAACCAGTTCTTGGCATCCACAATAGTGTCTGGGGTTGATGACTGTATATGGGATGGATCCCCAGGTGGGGCAGTCTCTGGGTGGCTTTTCCTTCAGTCTCTGCTCCACACTTTGACTTCATATTTATTCCACTGAGCATTTTGTTCCCACTTCTAAGAAGGACTGAAGCACCCACACTTTGGTCTTCCTTCTTTTTTGACCTCATGTGGTCTGTGAATTGTGCCTTGGGTATTCTGTGCTTTGGGGCTAATATCCACTTATCAGTGGGTGCATGCCATGTGTGTTCTTTTGTGATTGGGTATGGATCAAGAGGCAGAAAGTGATTTTTTTCCTCTTGTTTTAGTATTGGATATGATTTGAGACTCTTTTCTTCTAATGCATTCTTTTTACTCTTAAATTAGTTTTTGCTTCACCCTGTCATATATAATTTTACTTGTTTATTTGTGCTGCATTCTATTTTAATTTCAATGTCTTACAATAAAGGGTATTGACCTTTAGTTCTTTCCTGTGGTGTTGGCATTTTGTCAGAAGCAACAGCTTTTGCCCAAGTCCTGCTCTAGTTGATCTATACAACTCACAGGTGTTTTCAGTATTACCCATTTTACAGTAGTATAAGTTTTTTCTTGCTAAATAGGTTCTTTTAAAACAAAATTGCACTTTCCTTATTATTCCTGTAAAACTACTAACAAGAGATGTTTCATTCCTAATTATTTTCAATATTTTCTATTATCTTTTTATTATTGTTCCTATTAATTCTCATTCTGTAAACTGACTTTTTTATTGTTTTATGCTTATTTTGGTTAGTTTATGAATGTAAATGTTTTGTCTACATGTTCATCTGTACAGCAAATACATGCCTGGTGCCTGAGGAGGTGGTGAGCATCCATTTGGGTACTGTGAATGAAACCTAGACCCCTAGAAAGAACAAGTGCCCTTATACACGATTCAACTCCCCAGGACAATAATCGTTCTTCTATGACTGCAATCTTCAAAATTTACTATAAGTAGCTGATGTGTAGTATTTCATTAGCAAAACATGGTGTCAAATTAACTATAAAGTGAATTCTTTTGTTTCTAGTTTAAACACACATATATGTATAAACACACACATATATACATATATACATATGTACATATATATATATACATATATATATACACACACACAAACATATATGTGTATGTATATGTGCATCTTCAACCAACAGTGTCATTCACCAAGTTATGGTGGACCATCAAGATGGATAGATCAGTAGTGAATGGGCATTATAGTTTGATGGGTCTCTGGGACACCTCTGACTAACAATTTGAGTAGAAACCTTTCATATCAGATACCTGCTACTGGGAAGTTTGATGGGCAATCTCTCAGTTCTTGGAGGATCATTATTCCATGTTTCAGGTAACTGTAATTAAACTCCATTATTGGTGTCATATGTATACATGTGAGTTTGCGCGCGCGCGCGTGTGTGTGTGTGTGTGTGTGTGTGTGTGTGTGTGTGTGTGTATGTGTGTGTGGTGCGTGTTTAAAGCACATTAAGTGGGTTTCCATATGGCTTTTCAAACATCCTAATGTTACTTATTTCTCCCCATATTTCCTTGCCTCCTGTGCCTTCCCCTTCCACACATATCTTTCTCCCTTAAACATAACTGTTGTTCACTTTCCCCTTTATATCATGTTTGTTTTACTACTCCCCAAGACTGACACCCACCATGCATGCCCCTGTACCGCCACCACTTTTATGCCTCTCATTTTCTGGCTTCTTTAGGTACTCCAAGCCAAAAAGATGCATATCTAAAGATTTGACATGTGGCTAGATATAGGAGTAAGAATATGCAACGTTTTGCAACACCTGGGTTATATCATTCAGCATATAATATTTTTTTCAGTGCCATGCATTTACTACAAATTTTAAAATTTAAATTTTCTTTACTTTTGAATTAAATTACATGTTGTATATGGGACACATTATTTGTATCCATTATCCAGATGATAGAAAGTAAAATCTATTTCCCTTTTTAGCCATTATATACTTGTGTCATAGAACAGTAAATTAAACTGATAGACACTTAGAAGCTTTGTCCTTGCTGACTAGCTTTCACAGTACTGAAAAATGATTTGTGAACTCCTGGGAAGGAACAATCAATAGGATTCCTCGCCAGCACAGGGCCATATACACGATAATAACATTTATCCAGGCAAATGTGTCCATCTGTGCCTTAGTGACATGAGTGTTATGGGTGTGTCCAACTGTGTTCTGACTGCATTTTAGATCTGTGATGCAGGAGGAATCACATTCTAGGTACTGTAAGCCTGATGAGGAATCAGTAGCTGGGGGTTTCATAGGACCCAGGGTAAACTTGCTACTATTGCTTATCTAAATGAATGAAAAAAATTTGCACTTTCCTCCATGTATCTCTGTTTCCATAGATGAATGCAGCTCTCAGAGCACACCAGAGAAGTTTCTTTGTCAAGTGAATAGCAGCTAATGCAGACACTCACAACTGGCCAAGTTAAAAAAAAAAAAAAATAAGTATTTTTGTCATGCTAAGCCATCAGCACAGAATCCATATCATACTTCTGCCCCACATGTTCAGGGAACATAGGGGCAGAAAGACTCAGAGATAAAGATAGGGGATGACCTGAAAGAAACAATAATTTCTGGACAGAAAAAAAAATTGCAAAGCAGCTGTGGCTGCCTTCATAATGCCTATACAGAGCAAGCCGCCCAACTCTCTTGACTGGAGTAGAGAATTTCACATCTTGCTATCTGTACCTGAAACGGGAATAAGAGCTCATGGCTGCTGAGGGGAATAAAGTCAGTTTTCGTTAGTGATGTGAATGAGCTCTGGCTCATTAGATAGGCAACTCAAAGTCAGTGGCTTAATGAAACCAAAAGGAGAATATGAAGTTTGGAAAGGGTTTGGTTGTGATCTGGGAGAATTGGAGAGAGGACTAGGGAATAAATGTGCTCCAAATATGTTGAATGCATATCAAGATTTAATAATACGCCAAGATTTTAAAGAAAAGCAAGTACGAGTTGGATATATCCTCCTTCATATTGTATCCTCCTAGTATTGTCAATATTAGGAAAAACAACAGTAGTTGTCTAACTGCTTATTTATCTCCTTAATTCGTCAAAAATAGCTTAATGTGTTTTGAAACTCTTACTGAAAATAGGTATTTTCTTATTGTATTAACTTTTATCATCATGCAATATTTCCTTTTGTCTCCAAATAAAATATAGGTTGAAGTGTCTTTTACTTGACATTAATATAGTCCTTCCTGCCTTCGTATGATTATTCTGCATAACCTGTCTTCCCTTCCATTCATTTCATCCTAAGTTGTCTTTATACGTAAAGGTGTTTTAACCTCTGTAGTTTGTGTACTCATTTTTCACTCAGAAACTGTCAATTGCACTGTGCAATCAATTATAAAACAATTGCTTGAGTTGATTATAGGTTTACCATTTTGCTTTTTGTTTCATGAGGGGCTTATGTGTTGATAATAATGACTTCTTTGAAAATTTTATCTTCTACTTCAGACATTTCAGATATTTATTTCATATTGTTTAATATTTTTCATTTCCTTTTTGGTTTTTTGAAATGCATACCATTTGTTTGTTCATTTTTGTCTTTGTGTTTTATGTTTTTGTAATCAAACTGGATCATTTTGAACTTTATCCTAAACATGGCCAATAGAAAATTACTAAAATCAAAGATTTTGTTTTTATACTACACTAAATACGTTTTATTATTTTTGGAGTTACTGATAATTCTTTTAACTCAAGATTTAATTAAATTCTGTAGTTGTATACAATTCTTACTTAGATCTGGCAATGTTTTTAGCTGGACTTATCAAGTTTATGACATTGCAGCTGGAGAGATTGCTCAGAGGTTATGAGCACTGGCTATTCCTCCAGAGGACCCAGGTTTAATTCCCAGCAACCACTAAAAAATAGTTTAATACACTGATTCATTGACTGGTTGGTTGATTTATAGGGTGTGTGTGTGTGTGTGTGTGAGAGAGAGAGAGAGAGAGAGAGAGAGACAGAGAGAGACAGAGAGAGACAGAGAGAGAGACAGAGACAGAGACAGAGAGACAGAGACAGAGACAGAGACAGAGAGAGCGCAACACAGAACACAGCACTCTATGAATGTCAGAGAACAATAAGAACAACTTGCTGGAATGATTCTCCCTTCCCCAACATCTGTTGTAGTAACTGAAGTAACTCATGATGTTCTGTGTTGCTCTCATTCTCTCTCTCTCTCTCTGTCTCTCTCTGTCTCTCTCTCTCTCTCTCTGTCTCTCTCTCTCTCTCTCTCTCTCTCACACACACACACACACACACACACACACACCCTGCATAAATCAGCCAACCAACCAACCAAATGTATCAATGTATTAAACTATTTTTTAATGGTTGCAGGGAATTGAGCTGGTTGGTCCTCTAGAGGAACAATCAGTGATCGCTGGCAAGTGCCATCACCGCCTGAGCCACTTTACAAGCTTCAGCTGTAATGAAGAATAATGAAGTCCGGCTTCCTGGAAGGATAGGCTGTGACTGTATCAGATAATTTGAAGAAAATGAGGAACATACAAGACACGGTGTACAAGAAACGGTAAACACCAAGGGTCAAACGAAGTAGCCACATTCTGGTGGGAGCTCACTGGTTTGGAGAAGGAGAGACTTTTTATGACGAGACATGAACATTTTAGTCTTTAGTCACATATGGATAGACTGAGTTAGGACCGTCTTCTTATGGTCTTTTTGTTTTAGGATACCCACACTCCATTCACACACGTGCTTTATTGGCCTTGCTTCTCTGAACTTCAGGGAAGAATATAGAAGTTTCTCACTAAGTATGACCCTCCTCCTTAACCTACTACTTATGGAGAGGTATACACTGCAAAGCTTGAAATTATGTCTTATCAAATATTTTACGTTTAAGAAATTACGTTTGCAGTCTTCTCAGGAATACATGTCTTCCTGGAAAGCATATGTAACTCTGGCCCACCTTTATTCATGCTCATACCCAGGGAAGTCACTCTGGGAATATGTTATCAGTTTCCTCAATATGCAAGTTGCTTGGTTTTTTTATGTCCTAAACTCCATAGAACAACACTATAATTTTAGTTTTTCAGTAGATCCTTTTTGATTTTTAATAAAGACCAAAAAGAAAATAACACATTTTTTTTTGCCTTACTTAGGTTTGATTCATGTTCATATTAGATGGACAGAGCCACAAAGAAAAGTGAAAATGTGGGAGCCAGTCAGGCAAACGGCAGAACAAAATGTTCCTTTATTACAAATATTTTTTGGTAAATTGTTATCATGCATTTTATTTTTCACATGATGTTGGTCTTCCTTTGACATAGGAATATTCTCCTTTTAAAAATGGAAGAGGCCTCATTCATGTCAGTGCATAGCTCTCAGGAGCCTGACTCACACCAGGGCTCTTTCAAGTCCTAGAGTAGAGCAGAGTCGCTGTCCCAACGTAGATATGGAGGTAGACAACTGAGACCCATGCTAAATTTAAGAGGACCAATGGAACTTGGACACTGATTCAAAGAGAGGCCAAAAATATGTTAAATTTGGATAAAATGTTCATACATTTAATTAGTATGAATGTCAAAATGATAATTAAGCCAGGATTATTAAGCTTTCAATGCTTGACTTAATCTTTCATTTTTGACTACGTGGAAGGAGAATGATGAAAAAAGTTACATTTTGGTGAGTGTGGCATAATCCAGGGATTTACCATACTTATTGTTGTCCCACTTTTGGATAAATTAATTTTCTTATTGAGCAACCTTTCACCTCACTGTGGAGAATTGGCTAGAGGTGGGTTTCTTTCTTTTCTTACATATAACGCTCCCAGCCTCCACTTCTCCAAGGCTGTGAGCTCCCACCAGAATGTAGCTACTTTTGTTGAACCTTGGTGTTTACTATTTCTTGTGTGCCGTATCTCGTTTGTCTTGTTTGTTCCTTCATTCCTTCACACTGATGCACTCACAGTCTATCCTTCCAAGAAGGTGGACTTCATTATTCTGTTAGATTTTCTAGACAATATCAGCAAAAATAGTGATGATTTGTGATACAAACACACAGACACACACACACACACACACACACACACACACACACATGACTGAACAATGAAACTTAGAAACCAATGCTTTATTTCCAATGAACTATGATCATCCATTTTCTATCTTTCTGTTTTCTCAGTTATAGAGTTTTTCTAGAAAGAATTATGCCTTCAGGTCCTAAATAAAAACTGAACATACTTTGTAAAAATAATTAAAATGGTATGATTCAAACTTGGCCAATTAAATTTCACTCCTCTGGCTATACTCATTGATTAAGAGATTGGCAGATAACCCAAACTTTAACAACTAAGAGGGGTACAGATACGCTTTTTCTGAAAAATTAATCATAGATAACAACGTACTGTTAAAACTTGGAAATAGTTTACCTATAACTGATCATATGAATTTAAAAATAGCTTCTTATTATTTAAATATCCTTTTACTGCTCTGGCAAAATCATGGTCATGCTACCAATATCACAATTACATGAACCAATAAATTTGTTTATTTTTAAGATAGAAATAAATTTGCCATTTGTAACAAAATGAGTTTTAACTAATGAAAGTTTTTACCTATAAATATATGTAGAAAATTATATCTCAAATTAAAAAATGGGATCAAGTACATTAAATATTCAAAGGTAATAAAAAAAAGTCTCACACCAAAGACCACATGAAGCATAGTATGTCAAAAAACAGAAATCACACAATACTGTATGATAGAACTTGAGTTGGTGATTTCCAGCAGTTGATAACAATCTAGAAGATGAAATGTTGCCTGTTCTTGGACTCTTGGCATGAGTCTCCTAAAGACTCATGTAACTTTTTAAAATTAGATAATAGTAGTGACTTTGTAGCCTTATAAAAACACAAATGTTCTAGAGCAATGAATGCAATAGAACAGTAAGTTTCATTGGATATGATGCATACAACAAAAAGACTTTACAGATCGAAAAACACTATAGAAAGAAATTATATGATGGAAACATCCCATCCTTTTTTAGGTGTCAAACAAATAGTGTGGGTTCCTCCTTCAGACAGTTGAAGAGGTCAATGTTCCTTTATGCTTGTGACAAAGACCGTCAGCTTTTCAGTAATAAAACCCTGCATTTTGATAATGGAAAAAGATGTTAACATTGTTGTTGTTTTGTTATTGTTTCTGGCCATTTGAGTGAGTTTAATGAATAAATAAATAAATAAATAAATAAAAAGACAGAAAGATGGGTCACCTTTTTAAAGAGTAGAATCACAACCAAATGGACAAGAAAGAAAAATTACAATGTGTATGCATTCACAGTCTGACCCAGTAAAGTTTCTCATTGACCTTCAAGATCTTTCCCGTTCATCAGTTTATTCCAGAAAAGTACAGAGAAAGTTACATGTGGAGTATGTTGTAGATAGAAGGAAGAGCCTCTTAAGCCATTGTTAATATCTACTGTAGCACTTCCATTAAGTTATAAACAGACTTTCATTAGCTCCTGTCAGTAATGTTATAATTTACCTGTTCCTTCAGAGAGTGGGTGGTTTTGCTATTTGTTTTGTATTAATATAAAACTGTATTTGCTAGAGAGAAATTATAATTAGTAAAGTGCCCATAGGGAATCAAAATAATTACAAATATGATACAAGAAAAATGACTTTGTTTCAGTTAGTACAGTCAGAGTTTCAGAAGGGAAAATGAGAGGAAGCCTTTGAATATCATAAAGTTTAAGCTTCCAGGCAGTGTTTGTTTGTAAGCCTCTAAACAACTGCTCAGTTATATATGGAGATTTTAATTTAAACTGTTTGTAAAACATCAAAAATTAAGTAATTCTTTACACATAATATGAGCTCTACTAGAACTTTAAATGTCTAATAGATGAAGTTGTAAAACTGTGATGTAAAAATACTTGAGATTAGATTTATAATTTCTCACCAAATTCTTTGTGCCTTCAGAATTTAAACATTTTACGCTGAGTTCTATAAATTCAACCTATAAAAAGAAACGATAAATTGCTATACCTATTTCCTTCACATGGGCAATTTTCAAAATTACTGTTCAGTATATTTAATTACTTAAAATTACTCAAATCATTCTTCAAAAATAAAATGCATTATTATAATAGAAAATCACACTTCAAATTTGAGAAAGAGAAAATTGAACTCTGAAGTATATACAGCTTATAATTGATTTATTTGAGAATAAAACCAGTAATCCAAATTAGACAAGACAGATGATAAAAATTAGAATCCATTGGCCTAATCCTGCTTAGCACTTTTGTTTGGTTATCAGGGAGGTTTTCAAAAGAATACACTGTGGATGAATAGTAGATTTACATGGTCATTTAAATACAGCATTGATATTTTAAAAGATAAACGTGTGAAAACCAAAAAGTGCTTTTAGTCTTTATTTTCAATCAAGCTCCTTTGATCCGCAGTGCTGTTAGTATGCTTTGTGTGAACCATGAGCCTTAAGTCAGACTGAAGTGCTGGCACCACAACTTGTGAAGTGTTGAGCCAGAGCATAAGAGTGGGAAAAACATGTGTCCTTATTACCAGTTGGAACATCTTCTGGATATATGCCCAGGAGATGTATTGCTGGATCTTACGGTAGTACTATGTCCAATTTTCTGAGGAACCGCCACACTGATTTCCAAAGTGATTGTACAATCTTGCAATCCCACCAGCAATGGAGGAGTGTTCCTCTTTCTCCACATCCGTGCCAACACTTGCTGTCACCTGAATTTTTGATCTTAGCCATTCTGACTGGTGTGAGATGGAATCTCAAGGTTGTTTTAATTTGCATTTCCCTGATGATTAAAGATGTTGAACATTTTTTCAGGTGTTTCTCAGGCATTTGGTATTCCTCAGTTGAGAATTTTTGTTTAGTTCTGTACCCCATTTTTTAATGGGGTTGTTTGAATTTCTGGAGTCTGGATTTTTGAGCTCTTTGTATATATTGGATATTAGTCCTAACAAAACATTTTGTTCATAGAAGCCTTATTTATAATAGCCAGAAGCTGGAAAGAACCCAGATGTCCCTCAATAGAGGAATGGATACAGAAACTGTGGTACATTTACACAATGGAGTACT
>NC_034601.1:46790630-46808443 GCF_900095145.1 Mus pahari | reverse complement strand
TCAGCCATCATTGGGAAGAAAGGTCTCTTGGTCTTGCAAACTATATATGTCCCAGTACAGGGGAATGCCAGGGCTGAGAAGTGGGAGTGGCTGGGTAGGGCATCAGTGGCGGGGGGAGGGTATAGTGAACTATCAGGATAGCATTTGAAATGTAAATAAAGAAAATATCTAATAAAAAAAAAAGAGTGGGAAAAGCAGTATTCAATTACTTTTGTTTTTCAATGGAATGTCAGAATGATAGTGACCCTAATATCTCATAGACAATAAATGCATGATCTACTTTTAACCCCACTCAGGGACTATTACTTAACATATTTTCTTGTCTGAAACACTTTAATACATTCTTAGTTTAAATTATGTCCTATATCAAGTCAACATAGAATATGTGTTGAAGGCCTTAATTAACACTGTTTTTATCAATACTCAAAAGGGTCCTCTGACTTTCCCTAAACATAGACAAATCAATGCCATTCACAAAGGTGTGGTGAGGGCATTGGCACACTGCTGAACACCCACGGTGGCCCCAGATTTAGTATGCAAGAACGACATAGATATATTCTTCTTTTATTTTATTTTGACTTTTCAAGGCTCCTTCGTTGAAGCTTAGGTTACATACCACAAACTCCAATTATTCCAAATGTACATTTTATTTTGTTGTTAATTTTATTTTACTTTTGTGAATTTGTATCGTTTTTGCAAACCTCCATACTATTTACTCTTAAGGCACTTCTGTTTATCTTCTAATCAGGGTCAGAAAGGAAGTGGATCTGGATGGGAGGGGAGGTGGAGGAGAACCTGGGAGAATAAAGAAAGGGGAAACCATAACTAAGATATTTTATATGAAAAAATACATTTCAATTAAAGAAAAAAAAAGAATTTCACCCAATGTTAAGGGTCCAATTTTTCACATCCTTCAATCACCAATTACTTTTATTATAGCTATTCTCATGATTTTTGCCTGCTTTCTTGTAATTATTGATGCACTTCTCTAATGATTAGTCACATTAAATAGTTTGTAATTTTTGGTTATTCTTCATATATTTTCTTGGTTAAATGTCTCAAATATGCCCTCATATTTTGAAAATTACACTGTTTATCTTATTATTCACGTTCTTGTGTTGTTTGTATATCATATGCACATTTCTTTTAATTAGATACATATTTACAGTTATTTATGCCTACTTTAGCATCAATATGTATATGATTGGATTTTAGCAATTACTTTTTATTTAAAAATGTGCTTCTACTTTCAAACAAATCTAACACTTTAATTTCTTACTCTTTTGTCAAGCATACTGCATTCAGCTGTTGTATAATCATTACCTTAGTCTCTCAATTTGCATGTCTCTAAACAGTACTATCAATGCCTCCTTTAGAGGTTAGGAGTATTCAGGTATGCCTAACCTTTTGACATTGTCGAATGACATTGACATCTGTGAAGTTCATGCTTGTTACTTGTATGAAGTAGCATTTAAAAACAAATCTCATATTACTCTTTTTCATTTTTAATCTTGCTTGGAGTCATACTTGTAGCTATCTTTGGCTGCATGCAGCCTTCAGTATGCACGTTAGACATGCCTGGACGCATACTTCTAAATCTCCCTCTCCCTAACTCCTGTGTAATTGTGGTACTAATGACCAGTGTATTATGAGTAGTAGTGGGATGTATTAATTTCCTAAATATTCTTTTTGTTCCTTAAGCACACACACGCACACACACACACACACACACACACACACACACACACACACATCCAGAAACATCTAAGAACCTGCCAATCACTTTATCCCTTATGCACAAAGTCCACCAACATCAAAAAAGAAAAAGGGGGGCCTCTTCCTTTATCCTGATTCCCCAGTGACATTAGCAGAGCTTGGTGCCAGCCCTTAGTGCATACACTGCTTGGGTAGTAGCAAGCTTTCTTTAAAGCCAGTAAATTCTGAAGGTTTGTTTGCTGCGATAGCTCTCTGATTGATATGCTTTCCCCAAAAACTTTCCCATGGAAATTCTGCTTCCTAACCCTTCCTCTGCTTTGTTATTTTTTATAGCACTTAGTACTTGACATGCCTTGCTCACTAGCACATAAACTCTGTGAAAGGGGGATGCAGCTTGATTCATGGCTCTATCTATAGCTTCTAGAACAAAGCTCTACACAAAACAAGTACTTGTGAAATATTTATTGAATAGGGAATGTGGCCCCACATAAAAAGACGTGTGCTAAATTGGGCATGTCAAATATAACGTATTGTTTAAAACAACTTCCGAGAATGCTGTCTGGCTTTACTTTTTTCTTGCTGTTCAGAACAACAGCGTTTGTATGTGGTTATAATTGAATTTCTTTTGATAAAAGTTCCTATTTTAAAAACATAGATAAAATACTGAATCAATTGAAAAATTATATAATTTTACTCTGCTTGTTAAGCAGAGACATTGAATCAGTGCTTGCAAATGTAATTAGCAAACAAATTATGCTTGTATTATCTTCTATCACCTGTCATTTATTTAGATATTGCAGGGTACATTATTTTATTTTGATATCATAGCTTTTTTTTTACTCTTAATGTTGGTTCTTCATGGTCTACTGATCTCATTTGGCACCATCATGCTAATAGGTGTTAGATCCATCATTCATTCTTCCTTCCTTCCTTCCTTCCTTCCTTCCTTCCTTCCTTCCTTCCTTCCTTCCTTCTGTCCTTTCATTATAAATGAATATCTTGACTAGGTTACTGCATAGATGCAGTATGGAGTTTTGTGGAGTTAATTTTTCAGGCCAGTAACAATTCTTTCCATTATCACTGAGGAGGCTGCTTCCAGATGATGCCCATTCTTGCTGACTCTACAAGAACTCTACCTCTCCAGTGTGTTCCTGAATTTCTTTAAATGTTGGCTTAAATGTGTCATTTATATGAAGATAATCCCAGTTCTTGGGAAAGACACATTAAAAGAAAAGATACAGTGATGAAGACTGAGACCACTATGTAGCACTTAAGTGTGCAAACAAGAGTTCTACACCAACATCAAATCACCCTTGTGGAAATTCACACTGTATCATTTGCAACACTTGGGAAATCTTGATTTTGAGACAAAGTTTCTATTTTGAGGTTGGACAGAGGTAAATGGGAACAAGGGGGGATAATGTAGGAGCGATGGAGAGAGAGAACACAGGAAGAGATAACTGAAATAGGCATTTAGGGGGCAATATGGAAATCTAGGCACTGCAAACTTCCTGGGACCTATAAGGTTACCCCTAGTGAGGACTCCCAGTAATAGAGTATTTGAAGACAGAAACAACCATCTTCTGTAAACAGGATTGACACACAATGGAGAGACTGAGACACAGAATCCCAGCCACAAAATCTATGACCTATAACTGGTTCTGCCTACAAGATACACTGGAGCAATGGGTGGCTCAGAGTATGTGGGAGTGGACAACCAATGACTGGTCTAACCTGAGGCGCACATCATGAAAGGAAGCCCATGCCCACACATGTCTCTTTAGATGGGATCTGGAAGCCTGGATAGGTCTAATCCATAGAAGAGGACCAAAGAATACTGGCAAAATGTCTATAAAAAGTGAAATGATTGCTAATGATATACTGATATACTCCTAGGATTAGTGTCTAGCCCAATTGTTATCAGAAAGGCTTCCTTCTGGAGCTGATGGACCCACAGCTAAACATTAGACTGAGATCCCATGGGGGGAGGCGTATATTCAGAAGACGGGAAGGAAAGACTATTGGAGCCAGAGGGGTTGAAGACACCAACAAAACATAGCCCATACAATCAACTAAACAGGGCTTATAAGGCAGACAGAAAATGAAGTAGCAACCATTGGGGCCTGTATGGGTCCCTCTGCATACATGCTGTGGTTATATGGCTTGTGGTTTTTACTGGACTCCTAAGAGTTGGAGTAGGGGTTATCTCTATCTCTTTTGCCAGCTCCCAGGACCATTTTCTTTATATTGGGTTGTGTTACCCAGCCTTGATACGGTGGTGTATGATATGTAGTCTTATGCGTCTTTCTACCTTGAGCTCATTTGTTATCTCTGGGAGCCCTGCTATTTTCTGAAGGCTAATAGAGAAGCAATAGATCTGGGGAGAAAGGAGGAAAGGGGAGGCTTGGAGGAAGTGAGGGATGGGGAACTCTAGTCAGGATTATTTTATGAGAGAAGAATAAACAAGAGAGGAAAAAAAAAAAGGGAAAGAAAAAGAATCAAATCATCCCTTTACATTGTAAGTGCAGTTCAAAGAGGTCAAGCCTTCAGTTCTGGGCGTGCTGTGATGACTTTTCAATGTAAAATATTAACCATGATGATCACCTAGAGGACTATGGCTTATTTTGGCTCAGGATTTCACCATTTTTAATCCATGACAAATTGGCCACATTGCCACTGTGCCTAGGACAGGCCAGCACAGCATGGAAGGGAACGAGAGAGCACACACTTGAACCAAGATTCCCACGATTTGAAAGTCAGAATGGAGAGGAGGAAGGAATAGTCCTGTAATCTTCAAAGACACAATCACATGGCAAGATTTTTCCCTAGGTGCTTCCCACCTAGTTTCCAGCAATGCCTATGAGTATCTTACAGATTCTAGGCCTTTAATACAAGGCCTATTTATTTTTTTTAACATTCCATATCCATCTAAGGCAGTGACTCTTAATCTTACTGATACAGAGACGCTTTAATACAGTTGTTCAGGTTGTGGTGACCCCAACCATAAAATTATTTTTGTTGTTACTTTTTAACTGTAATTTTGCTTCTGCTATAAATCATAATGTAAATATATAGTATGAAGGATATGTGATATGCAAACTCGAAAGGGCTTATGATCGACAAGTTGAGAGCCGCTGGTCTAATGGAAGTGTATTCTACTGTTGGTGAAAAGTACCCGAATTCATCCTGTACCAGAACTAACTCTACAGGGATTCTGCAAAATTGTACTGTATCATTGTTAGGACGTTGGATCATAAAGACAAAAACATTGTGTCTTAAAACTGCATTAGTGTAAAATTGAGATTATAGTGTATAGACCTGACTGACTGTGAAAGCGACTGAGAAAAATACAGCATGGTCCACTGAGAAACAGAAGCCATTTGGTCATGCTGTCCAAGCTCCCACTGAGCAGTAAAAATAAAGCATGCTCTGCTTCCCATGTCTCAGCAGTGACCGTAAAACATAGGTGTTTGAAGTCCAAGAGTCAGCATTTAGTTCCCCCGGCACTGAGGATACTTGAGTCAGGCAAGGTACTTCCATATCGACAAGGCAGCAGTATAGGTAGCAATATTGGAGGTATTCATTATAGAAACATCATTGGCACTGAGAGAGTTTCAGTTTTGAAATTTTACAGACATCTGGTATCCATGCCCAGTATCAACAGACAAAAATAATGTGTTTCAAATTTTTGAAACTACTCTAAGGCAGAGGTATAAAATAATAACCAGCATTACTTAATCACAAAGGAAATGCCAAAGAACTCTTAAAATATAAAAAAGTGTTGGCACTAATTATTCAAGAAATAAACATTTGAATATAAAGAAATCATAGAATGTCATGAATCTATTATTCAATTATCTATTTGTAGATATCTTATAAAATAAAGTTTCATTTACTGTATTCCTATTATTTGTATATGTCAGTGCTAAGTTTCAAATACATACACACAACAAAAACAATATAGAAATCTGCTCTTTTCCTCTAGAAAATGCATAAATAATTTTTTATTAGCAAGAATGTCTATAATCTTTCATGTCTTAACGTAAATGTGACATAATCGAGGTTTTCTTAATGCTACTTTTTATTTATAAAGTTAAAACTTCCCAGCATTCTGTCCTGATTGGAAATTACTGCTGTAATGGCTTCCTCATCGCATTATATTTATAATGCTGCTGGATTTCAAGGTGCCCAGTTTTTTTTCTGGCTAATGTTTAGCATGTTTACTAGACTATCACATGAGACATACCACTACTATTATCTATCCCAACTTTCAATTCGAAAAATACTACTGTTAAAAATCCCACAACTACTCTTAGCAACTCTGGCAGTTAAAAGGGAAGTACAGTCAGACTAGTTTGCCTTAAATGAGCATTCTACCTAGAGTTCACTTTTACCACTCAACTATTATTATTTCGGTGATACATTAATTATTTTCTTCTCTTTATCCTATGCCTATGTATAAGTTCCAGTACGACAATGAGGTTTGGGGGAAAGATGGAGTTATATCACATTAAATTTTGGCTTTACAAGAGCTAGAATTCAAATTATTAAATGAATATGATGCTAATTATGATAATGAATTTGAGTCAGGTGTCAAAAAGTGAGCAATATGATATTCATCAAATCTGGCTAATCCTTATGTACAGAAACAAGCAAATTATATAGTTTTCCAAGTAATTCAACTAAGGAGTATAGATATACTTTCATTGTTAAGAGCCGTTCTTCCAATTTGGTTTCATACAGTCTGGAATACTGGTGTGAATAAGGTATTACTGGCATGAACTATGATTGTACTGCAGACAATTTAGAGAAGAAAAATGTAACCACAACCCTTATGTAGACACTAGACTATGCTAAGAGAAAAAAAAGATGTGTTAAAAAATATGTAGAGCTCAGCCGGGAGTGGTGGCACACACTTTTAATCCCAGCACTCAGGAGGCAGAGGCAGGCAGATTTCCGAGTTCGAGGCCAGCCTGGTTTTCAGAGTGAGTTCCAGGACAGGCAGGGCTACGCAGAGAAACCCTGTCTCGAAAAACATTATATATATATGTATATATATATATATATATATATATATATATATATATGTGTGTGTGTGTGTGTGTGTGTGTGTATGTATGTATCATGCTTTGTTAAAATTCTTCTTGTAAAACTCTTTCTTCAAAAATAATTTTACAAACTAATTTTACAATGGTAACAATATCAACAAAATGATTGACTACAGGTGTTTGACATATTTTCCTCTGAAATATACTATAGAAAGGAAGGGAAATCAGTTGCTGTTGCTATGGTGTATTTGCAACAGAGTATAAAAATACACTAGAGATATGACCATGACCGCGAGGAATGCATAGGCTTGAAATGGCCTTATAAAAAACAATGAAATAAATGCTCACCTATTATCTTGGTCAAGATCCAAGACAGTAAGTTGGTAGGAGTCCCCACCAGAACCCTGAAGTATTTGATACATAGGATCCATCTAGATCTTATAACTCAGCCCATTTGAGATCCTGCTGAGAAAGCAACACTACTCCTGACAAAGAAGCTGCTCTATGTCCCACGTATCCTTGCCAGGATCCCAGGGCACAAGTATCATGTTGAGCCACTGCACACCTAGTATCCTCTAGCTGAGACATGACCTGCCTGCATTTGAGAGCCCAGTCTCACAAATTAGTGACATGGCCCTTCCAATCTATCTCATGAATAAAATCTCTGTGGGAAAAAAATAGCCTGGCAGAAAGTACCCAGAAATATGCCAGTTCCCCTATATCTACTACATGAAAAAGATAAACAGGCCACACTGAGCAGATTGGCTCCCAATTCTCCCAAAGGCCTATGCACAATCCTTAGAAGCCAAAGGTTACATTCTGTGCCATGTCTATTTGCACATAGTAGTGTGACCTTGGCTGGGCATGAATTTTTGAAACTGATAGACACACTATCTTTGTTAGCAAACAAGCAGCAAATGGCTTGAATAAGACAAACAGAACCTGGCAGGTTTGTCCTGTCCTTATGTAGGCATAACATGTGAAGAATTGGTGAAATAATTTGCCCCAGCAAATGGGAAGGGTAAAGTGGAAGAGCAATCCTGGAAGCCCCAGAAACCTAAACCCCAGCTAGACCTCTGGCATGATAGTGATGATAGCTAAATAAGATGCACAAAAAATACATTATTTTACCCACTTGGAGACAAGGAGTCCAGAATCTAGTAAGCCTAAAGATTCTAAGACACATCCTCACAAGAAATGCATTTACTGAGAAAGTTATCCTGGACACTCATCTACCAGTTGTGCAAGTTTCAATGCAGGGACACAAGAATCATGAAAAAGGATGTTCAATGATCACTTCAAAGTAACATGATTATCTCAGCAGCAGAAACACAAAGGCAAACAGATAAATAGGTTCAAAGCAAAGTATTCAAAAGTAGTAATTTTAATGAAACTCAACTAGAATAGTTTCAAACTCAACTAGATAAGTTCCAAAATTAGGAAGGCAAAGAAAGAAGAATATTTTATAATGAGAACAGCTCAAGAGAAGAAAGTTATTGCTAATATACATGTATATATCAAACTAAAATTGGAACATTCAACTTGGTAAATCTTATCAGGTATAAAGAGAAAGAAGTTAGAATGCAAAGCAATAATATAAAACTCAACAACTCACTTCCATTAATAGATATAACACACATGCACACACACACACACACACAATAAAAGATTATAAGAGATGAAGAACCCAAATACAAAAATGATAGATTTCATCTATCAACTATAGAATAGAAAAGTTTTCTTTTCAGTATGTAAAACATTGTCCATGTAGAACTGTCTGTGTTTTTCTTATTGTCACAAAACACCCGAGGAAATAACTTCATAGAAAGAAAGTCTTATTTTGGCTCACAGTTTTAGAGTTTCAGTACATGGTCATCTATCTCTATCGCTTCTAGACCTTTGGGAAATCTGAACCATTATTACAGAAAGGCAAAGTGAATGAAAAAGATGTTTATCATATTGCAGCCAGAAAAAGAAGAATGAAACAGAAGCGAGGAAGAGATAGATTAAGATAAATTAAGAGATAGATTACTTGTGAGTTTCAGTCCTACTCTCAGTTATACATTTCCTCCAAATATGGTCTGCATCTTTATATCCCATTCAACTATGAATTGAGCAGTGCACAGATTCTTTGATTATAGTAGTGCTCTCATAATCTAATAACCTTCTCAACAATGATGTAAGAGCAGAAGACGGTCTTATGTAGAGAACCATATCTCCACCTCAAAAATTTAGTCCATTTTAATGAGTAAGTTCCCACAAATGTCTTAAAACTGAAAAGTAAATTCAGTAAATTGCAGGATGCTAAGCCAGCATAAAAAACAGTGACATTTTATTTAACATTTTATTTAAATAATCTGGGAAAGAAATTGATATTCATTAAAAAAGAAAAGAAACAAGAGCAAAGAAAGAAGGGAGAAAAGGTAGAAATGCATCTTTTCAAGCAAGAAAATGATTGATTGACCTTTTTAAAGAAGAAGGTTTAAAAAAAAACTAATGAAAGAAACTAATGAAAATATTTAAAAAATAGAAAGGTACTCTAGATTCATTTCTTGTGAGAATCAGTTTAGTTAAGGTAGCCATGCTACCTAAAGGAAACCAGGGGATTAATATAATCTGTATCGGGACATAGACAATAGTCTTCAAAGTAATAGAAAATTATTCAAACAAACAAAAAAACAGAGAAAGGATGTCAATAACCCCATGAAATGTGCAGGCCATTCCAGAAAAAGAAGCAGATAGACTAACTGCAGATCTTTGCTAACTGAAGATATCAATGGATGGATCATTTAGACATTTCCCTCCAACATTCCTTTTTCAGATCTTGACTTTATACTAAATCCACTAGGTATTTCCTGGGACCATGTTGGATATTTGGGCCAAGAAAACATGTAGCATATTTACAGATCCTCACCTCCTTTTCTCTCCTCAAAGTCAAACCCCTCATTCTCAATCCCATATGTGTAGTAGACCACCTCACATGGCATGACCCTCTTCAATTCCTGCATCTCCAACAGGTCAAGAAGATATTCTCCTCCAACCAGCCTCTTCACACATTCTATTATCCAGGCCTCTGACTCCAGCAGATATTCTTCAGAAACCCTCCAGGCAAGCCTGTCGAAGAAGCAAGTAGGCTAAGCAAGCAAATAGGTGAGCTTCAGAGCTTCATTCTCTCTCCTCTCCTCCAAATCCAATCCTCTAGTCCCATCCCCAGCACTGTAGCAGGCTATCTCATGTGGCATCTCCTCTCACTCTCTGCCAACATTCCAGGTGAAGAGATCACTGTGGAGCACCTTGATTCCCTCACTCCTTGGATCATTCAGACCCCATGTCTAGTCCGTCCTATTCCTAAGTGTCAGTTTCCAATACTTAGAAACACATTTTATCTGGAAACCTGACAGACTATACTAATCAAGATCCCAGAATAATTTCCTTTCAGGAAACACACAGCAACCACACCCTCCTAAAAATCAGAGAGAGAATTACAAAGCAACTGAAAAATAAAAACCCACACACCCAACAATGTCAAGACAAATATCAGCACCTAAAATTACAGTAATCCCAATCCCAGATACCTAGACACCAGCATAAAAACATAATTAATAACACCCAGGATAATATGTCTCCACTAGTGCCCAGCATTCCTTCCTCAACAGGCCCTGAGAACTACAGCATTTCGGAAGCTCAAGACAAAGACCATAAAATGCCCTTTATGAATATGATAGCTGTCCTTAAAGGGAAATGAAGAAATCCCTTAAAGAAATCTATGAAAATACAATCAAACAGTGGAAGGAAATGAATGAAAATTGGCAAAGACCAGAAAATGAAAATCGAATCCATAAAGAAAATAGAATCCAAACCAAGAAAAACCTGAAAATGAAAAGTTTAGGGAACTTGAACAGGACCATCAGTAGCAAGATACCAACAGAATGCAAAAGATGCAAGAGAGAATCTAAGGAACTAAAGACACAAAAGAAGAAATTAATATTTTGGTCAAAGAAAATATTAACTCTAGAAAACTGACACAAAACATCCAGATTATACAGCTGTTGAATCCAGATTATACAGCTATGTATCCTCTCTTAAGAAATATCTATTTAGGAGCTAGAGAATTGATTCAATGGTTAAGAGCACTGGTTGATGTTCCACAGACTTAATTCAGTTCTCAGTTCTTACATAGTGGCTCAGTCTTCTTGTAACTATGTGTTCAGGAGGCCTTACATTCTCTTCTGACTTCCCTGGGTACCAGTATCTGCACATTATGGAAAGATCAAATCTATGAAAAAAATGGGAATAGATGAAGAAGAATAAATTCAGCTTGAAGGCACAAAAAATATTTTCAACAAAATCATAGAAGATAACTTTTCTAAGATGAAAATGAAAGTGTCAAGATAGAAGAAGCATGCAGAACACCAAATACACTGAATTAGTAAGAGAAAAAAGTCCCTTCAGCAGATAATAATCAAAACATCATACATCCAGAACAAATAAAGAATATTAAAAACTGCAAGAGGAAAAGACCAAGTAACATAGATGGAGTTCTATTAGAATACCACCTGATTCTAAAGAATTATCTAAACAGATGTGCTACAGACTCTCATGAACCACACATGCTAGCCAAGACTTTGATACCCAGCAAAACATTCCATCACAATACATAGATGAAATAAAATGTTTTATAATAAAATAAAAGTTTTGAAAAGTAGGAAATTAGGTTGCATGAAAATAGGGAGGTTCTGAACAGAAAGGAAACAATGTCTGAATGAAAACATGGCCTCCAGTATAAGAACATAAATCACTTGTAGATAAGCTATTCATCAGGTAAAAGATAAGAACCCAAAATATGCAAGGGGCTCAAAAAATGTAACTAAAACATTCTGAACTCAAAATATACATGCTTTCCAAATGACTTTCCACTTTATTAAACTTTTCTATTATTCCATGTGTAAGTATGTGTGTCTCCATAAATATCTGAATCACAAGAAGGCCTAGTACCCAGGGAAGCCAGAAAAGGATGTAAGGCCTGCTGAATCTGTAGTTGCAAGCAGATTGAGCCACTATGTAAGAATTGAGAGTTGAGTCAAGTCTTGTAGAACATCAACCAGTGCTTTCAACCATTAAGTCAATTCTCTAGCTCCTAAATAGATATTTCTTAAGAAAGTATACATAGGTGTCTAATAGATATATCACTGATGACCAAAGAAATGCAAACCCAAATCATAATGAAATATAATTTTGTTTATAGCATGGCTAGAACTAAAAAGGCAAAAGCGAAAACCAGAAACAAACAATAAAACCATGAGCTTCATTAAATGTAGAAGCAGAGACTAGAGAAGATTTTACAAACTCTTAGCGGAAATGGTAGTTAGGAAAGTCACAACAAACAACATGAATTCTTCTCAAAAATCTAAAGCCGGAAATAGCCTGCAATCCAGTTATTCTCCTGGTTATATATAGAGGAAAGACCTAGACGCCAGGGAAGTGAGATGCTCCCAGGACCCGATGGGTATGACTTCACCCAAAGTAAACAAGAAATGGGAGATAAGACCTATAGAGACCACATCCAGAAGATAGGCATGGACCCCAGCTGAGGGATGGGGCCACCCACCCATCTCAAAATTTTTAACCCAAAAATGTTCCTGTCCAAATGACAGACAGGGACAAAAAAAAAAAAAAATGGAACAGAGACTAAGAGAAGGGCCACCCAAGGACTGCCCCACCTAGGAATCCATCCCATCTGCAGACACCAATCCTAGACACTATTGCTGATGCCAAGATGCACTTTATGACAGGAGCCTGGTCTGGCTGTTCCCTGAGAGTTTCTACCAGCACCTGACCAAAACAGGTGCAGATAATAACAGCCAACCATCAGACTGAGCTCAAGGGCCCCAATGGGAGAGCTAGGGGAAGGACTGAAGGAGCTGAATGGAATTGCAACCCCATAGACAGAACAATATTAACTAACTGGATTTCCCAGGGACTAAACCACCGACCAAAGACTACACATGGAAGGAGTCATGTATCCAAATAATTATGTAGCAGAGGATGGCCTTATCTGACATCAATGGGAGGGGAGGCCCTTGGTCCTATGAAGGCTTGAAGCTCCAGCATAGGGGGATTGCTAGAGCAGAGAGGCAGGAGTGGTGAGTGAGTGAAGGATCACCCTCATAGAGGCAAATCAGAGGAGAGACAGGAGGGATGGGATAGGGTGTTTGTGGAGAAGTAACTAGGAAGGGGGATATCATTTGAAATATAAATAAATAAAATGACTCAATAAAAAGGAAACCACCAAATCAATCAGATATCTATAGACACTGTGGAGTATAATCCTAGTCACTGTAGTCAACATGCAGAATCCAAAATGTGCCCCTTACAAAGAAGTGGAGATCATCATGTTAAATGAATAAGGAGACAAGCACCATATGTTTTCTCTCATGCCTATAATCTATACAATAAATCACAAACCTAGGTGTAAATTATTCAGGAAAAGAACCAAGAGGAGTGAAAACTTAGATATGTGAGAGTTATAAGGGAGATGAGGATCAAAATTCTTTACAAAGAACTTAATATGCTTGCATGAAAATAACATAGCCTACAAATACATTTAGCATGTGTGAACAATCTATAAGTAATCCAATAGTTAAAATGTGTATAAACTGAAATATTATGTCTTAAAACTGCAATTCATTTATTAATGGTAACTTGTTTTTATACATATACAAAGCCAAAAATGTGGATTTAGTGTTAGTAAAGAGCAGAGTATTAGTTACTAGAACTTAGATAGATGCTAGGGCAGAGAGATGGGTACCGTGGCGCAAGCTTCAAATATATATTCAAATAGGAGGAGTGGGCTCCTGTTCTGGGACTCAACAAGGTGACTGTGGTTTATTTAGTTCACTGTGAATAGGATAAAACAGTTCAAAGTTTTCCAGCATCAAGAAATGGTCAGTATTTAAGAATGCAAAATACTAATTAGCCATATTTGATTATCACACAATGTATATGTGCACCAAATTTTATACAGTACAATATAAACATACTACTTTCTTTGTTGAAAATGGCTTCATGTAGCCCAAGAAGGCTTCAAACTTGCCAAATACTGGAGGAAGGCCTTGTATTCAGTCTCCTCTTGGTTCTCTCTCCCCACATACATAATTCTAATCCAATTCAAAAATAAATCAAATACTGAGAATTAAAAACAATTGAAATGAGAAATTTTAAGGTATTAAAAATATTGTAATATGCTCATGGTTAAAAATTATGTAGGGAATTATTTTTCTACCAAATAACTAATGTTTTTGCCTGAAGAATTATACTAAGAAGAGGCTAAAATAACTGCTCTGTTCAGGTCATATATAAATATAAACATGTTTCAGATGAATACTAAGTTAAGCACAAGACTTATTTAAAATCTTATTTCCTGAGGTTTTAGTTTTACCACCTTGAAGTCCATTTAGAGTACAAAAATCTTAGCACACCTATGGAGAATGGAAAAGGGGACTTTGCAAATGTCAGTAATTATTTACAGTTCATGCAATCCTTTAAGAATAGGGCAAGGGAAGTATAGCTAACATTACAAGTCATCACATGCCATCCCTTATGAGTGCTTTAGTCGGCACTTTAATGTGACATTAGCCCTTCCCTGTGGTTTAAGCTCCATATGATGAGTGCAGGAGACCAAAGAGCCTCAGGAGGTCAGAAAGCTGCCTTCATCCTGGTTAGATTACTGCTTTCATCCCAGCCTCTCACAGAAATAGGAAGCAATGAATACAAAATAGACTCACAGGAAGGCATGGCAGTTGCCTCTTCAACCCTGAAGCTCTTTGTTTCAAAATCCTAATAATTAGTGATGATAAAACTGTATCTCAAACATCAAAACTAATTTTATGGTTTGAATTGATAAAATGACAATGGATTTCTTGCTAATTTACACTCCTACAATGAACAAAGTCTCTTCTTAAAGTACTCCAATCTCTCTCTATGATTCTGAAATAATTTACATTAGCTTGTCTAAATCCTAGATTATATGGCATGTTTATTCACAGAATATTGTGGTATCTATTTCTTACCATCATAATATTTAACTTTGCTTGTATACAGCTGATTTCATTTCAGGCTAACTCCTATCTGATGTGTTTGATTTTCTTTTAAGAGTTAACAAAATATTACAAATTTACCACCTTAATGGGTACTAACAAGGTATACCATGTGTCGGAAAATTTTTAAAAAATGAAATTTTAACTTGGGAGGCAGAGGCAGGCGGATTTCTGAGTTCGAGGCCAGCCTGGTCTACAGAGTGAGTTCCAGGACAGCCAGGGCTACACGGAGAAACCCTGTCTCGAAAAACCAAAAAAAAAAAAAAAAAAGAAATTTTAGAATGCATTTGTCTATGTATGTAATTGTTCTTGTAATGAGCACATAGGTCAGAAAGTAGAAATGACAAAGGAAATAGGTGAAAGCATGATTTTCTTTGGGGATTTCTTTCACCAGTATTGCTTCATTTCCACTAGCATTTCATGTGGGGTTATACCTGTTCTCCAAGGGGATTTGACAGGCTTTCCTCAGCAGAGCTTAAGAGTAATTCACTATCAATATGTATACTGTGTTTATCCATAAATGTGATACTATCTTAGCCATATACTTTTCCCAAGAACAGCACATGATTATCAAGAAAAATTATTAAACCAGTAAGACAAAACTTCAAAATATTAATGGTAGATATTTCTAAATTACTTGTCTACTTTCATGGCTGCCTTGTTTTAATATTTTTTAAATTTTTTTATTAGATATTTTCTTTATATACATTTCAAATGCTATCCCCAAAGTCCCCTATACCCACCCCAGCCCCGCCCTATTCCCCTACCAACCCACTCCCACTTCTTGGCCATGGTGTTCCCCTGTATGGGGCATATAAAGTTTGCAAGACCTAGGGGCCTCTCTTCCCAATGATGGCTGACTAGTCCCTCTCTGGTACATATGCAGCTAGAGACATGAGCTCTGGGAGTACTGATTAGTTCATATTGTTGTTCCACCTATAGAATTGCAGACCCCTTTAGCACCTTTGGTTCTAACTCTAGCTCCTCCATTGGGGGCCTTGTATTTCATCCTATAGATGATAGTGAGCAAGCACTTTGTTTTTGCCAGGCACTGGCATAGTCTCATATGAGAAAGCTATATCAGGGTCCCTTCAGCAAAGTCTTGCTGGCATATGCAATAGTGTCTGGGTTTAGTGGCTGATGATGGGATGGATCCCCGGGTCGGGTGGTCTCTGGATAGTCCATCCTTTCATCTCAGCTCCAAACTTTGTATCTGTAACTCCCTCCATGGGTATTTTGTTACCTATTCTAAGGAGGAATGAAGTATCCATGCATTGGTCTTCCTTCTTGATTTTCTTGTGTTTTGCAAATTGTTTCTTGGGTATTCTATATTTCTGGGCTAATAATCCACTTATCAGTGAGTGCATATCAAGTGAGTTCTTTTGTGATTGCACTACCTCACTCAGGATGATATCCTCCGGATACATCCATTTGCCTAAGAATTTCATAAATTCATTGTTTTTAATAGCTGAGTAGTACTCCATTGGGTAAATGTACCATATTCTCTGTATCCATTTCTCTGTTGAGGGACATCTGGGTTCTTTCCAGCTTCTGGCTATTATAAATAAGGTGGCTATGAACATAGTGGAGCATGTGTCCTTATTACCAGTTCAAACATCTTATACGTATATGCCCAGGAGAGGTATTGCTGGATTGTCCAGTAGTACTATGTCCACTTTTCTGAGGAACCGCCAGGCTGATTTCCAGAGTGGTTGTACAAGCTTGCAATCCCACCAGCAATGGAGGAGTGTTCCTCTTTCTCTACATCCTCGCCACCATCTGCTATCAACTGAATTTTTGATCTTAACCATTGTGGCTGGTATGAGGGAGGATCTCAGGGTTGTTTTGATTTGCATTTCTCTGATGATTAAGGATGTTGAACATTTTTTCAGGTGCTTCTCAGCCCTTCGGCAATTCTCAGTTGAGAATTCTTTGTTTAACTCTGTGCCCCATTTTTAAAGGGGTTATTTAAATTTCTGGGGTACAGCTTCTTGAGCTATTTGTATATATTGGATATTAGTCCCCTATCAGATTTAGGATTGGTAAAAATCCTTTCCCAATCTATTGGAGGCCTTTTTTTTAATCATATTGACAGTATCTTTTGCCTTATAAAAGCTTTGCAATTTTATGAGGTCCCATTTGTCGATTCTTGATCTTGCAGCACAAGTCATTGCTGTTCTGTTTAGGAATTTTTCCCCTGGGCCCATATCTTAAAGGCTTTTCCACACTTTCTCCTCTATAAATTTCAGTGCCTCTGGTTTTATGTTGAGGTCTTTGATCCACTAAGACTTGAGCTTTGTACAAGGAGATAAGAATAAATCAATTCACATTCTTCTACATGATAACCACCAGCTGTGCCAGCACCATTTGTTGAAAATGCTGTCTTTTTTCCACTGGATAGTTTAGCTCCATTGTCAAAGATCAAGTGACCATAGGTGTGTGGGTTCAATTCTGGGTTTTAAATTATATTCCATGGATCTATCTGTGTGTAGCTGTACCAGTACCATACAGTTTTTATCACAATTGCTCTGTAGTACAGCTTGAGGTCAGGCATGATGATTCCACCAGAGGCTCTGAGAATGTGTTGAGAATGGTTTTTGCTATCCTAGGTTTTTTATTATTCCAGATAAATTTGCAAATTGCCGTTTCCAACTCAGTGAAAAATTGAGTTGGAATTTTGATGGGGATTGCATTGAATCTGTAGATTGCTTTCGGTAGGATGGCCATTTTGACTATATTAATCCTGCCAATCCATGAACATGAGAGATCTTTCCATCTTCTAAGATCTTCTTCAATTTCTTTCTTCAGCGACTTGAAGTTTTTGTCATACAGATCTTTCACTTCCTTAGTTAGAGTCATACCAAGGTATTTTATATTATTTGTGACTATTGTGAAGGGTGTTGTTTCCCTAATTTCTTTCTTCTCCTGTTTATCCTTTGTGTAGAGAAAGGCC
>NC_034601.1:46783828-46787549 GCF_900095145.1 Mus pahari | reverse complement strand
ATTTTCTCAAAGAACCAGCTCCTGGTTTGGTTGATTCTTTGAATAGTTCTTTTTATTTCCACTTGGTTGATTTCAGCCCTAAGTTTATTTCCTGCCATCTACAACTCTTGGGTGAATTTGCTTCCTTTCATTCTAGAGCTTCTAGGTGTGCTATCAGGCTGCTAGTGTATGCTCTCTCTAGTTTCTTTTTGGAGGCACTCCCAGCTATGAGGTTTCCTCTTAGGACTGCTTTCATTGTGTCCCATAAGTTTGGGTACGTTGTGGCTTCATTTTAATTAAACTCTAAAAAGTATTTAATTTCTTTCTTTATTTCTTCCTTGACCAAGGTATCATGGAGTATTGTTCAGTTTCCAGGTGATTGTTGGCTTTCTATTATTTATGTTGTTATTGAAGATCAGCTGTAGGAGGCCATGGCCCCTCCCCTGGGCTACCCGAAGCCGAACCTTAAAAGATGGCAACTGTTGGCCATGGAACTTTTGGTAAACAGGTCCATATTTGGTGGCGATATGTTCCCGCTCTTCTGGTTGGCTGAGGCCGCACGCCTGGTGAAGTGACATGTCCTGCTGCAATTGGAGTAGATAAGAGTATAAAAGGACTTGTATCCCGGCACTCAGGGGAGATGAAGAGGGAGATGATGAAGATTGTTCAAGGTTGCTGAATAAACTGCTGTAAGAAGAACTGGTGGTTGCGTCTTCCTTGCTGGTCAAGAGAGAATGTGGCAATCAGCCTTAGTCAGTGGTGATATGATAGAATGCATGGGATAATTTCAATATTTTTATATCTGTGGAGGCCTGTTTTGTGGACAATTATATGGTCAGTTTTGGAGGAGGTACCATGTGGGGCTGAGAAGAAAGTATATCCTTTTGATTTAGGATAAAATGTTCTGTAGATATCTGTTAAATCCATTTGTTTCATAACTTCGGTTAGTTTCAGTGTGTCTCTATTTAGTTTCTGTTTTCAGAATCTGTCTATTGGTGAGAGTAGGGTGTTGAAGTCTCCCAGTATTATTCTGTGTGGTGCAATGAGTGCTTTGAGCTTTACTAAAGTTTCTTTAATGAATGTGGCTCCTCTTGCATTTGGAGCATAGATATTCAGAATTGAGAGTTCCTCTTGGTAGATTTTACCTTCGATGATTATGAAGTGCCCCTCCTTGTCTTTTTTGATAACTTTGGGTTGGATGTCAATTTTATTCAATATTCGAATGGCTATTCCAGCTTGTTTTTTCGAACCATTTGCTTGGAAAATTGTCCTCCAGTGTATCACTCTGAGGTAGTGTCTGTCTTTTTCCCTGAGGTGGGTTTCCTGGAAGCAGCAAAATGTTGGGTCCTGTTTGTGTAGCCAGTCTATAAGTCTAAGACTTTTTAATTGAGGAATTGAGTCCATTAATGTTAAGAGAAATTAAAGAAAAGTAATTTTTGCTTCCTGTCATTTTTGTTGTTAAAATTGGGATTCTGTTCTTGCAGCTATCTTCTTTTAGGTTTGTTGAAGGATGATTTTCTTGCTTTTTCTAGAGTGTAGTTTCTGTCCTTGTGTTGGTGTTTTCCCTTTATTATTCTTCAAAGGGCTGGGTTTTTGGAAAGATACTGTGTGAATTTGGTTTTATCATGGAATACTTTGGTTTCTCCATCTATAGTAATTGAGAGTTTTGCTGGGTATAGTAGCCTGGGCTGGCATTTGTGTTCTCTCAGGGTTTGAATAACATCTTTCCAGGATCTTTTGGCTTTCATAATCTCTGGTGAGATGTCTGGTGTAATTCTAATAGGCCTGCCTTTATATATTACTTGACCTTTCTCCCTTACTGCTATTAATATTCTATATTTAGTGCATTTGTTTTTCTGATTATTATATGTCAGGAGGCATTTCTTTTCTGTTCCAGTCTATTTGGAGTTCTGTAGGCTTCTTGTATGTTCACGGGCATCTCTTTCTTTAAGTATGGGAAGCTCTCTTGTATAATTTTGTTGAAGATATGTGCTGTCCCTTTAATTTGAATATCCTCATTCTCATCTATTCCTATTATCCGTAGCTTTGGTCTTCTCATTGTGTCCTGGATTTCCTGGATGTTTTGAGTTAGGATCTTCTTGCCTTTTGCATTTTCTTTGATTGTTGTGTCCATGTTCTCTATGGAGTCTTCTGCACCTGAGATTCTCTCTTCCATCTCTTGTATTCTGTTGCTGATGCTTGCATCTATCATTTCTGATTTCTTTCTAGGGTTTCTATCTCCAGAAAAACCCTTTGGGTTTTCTTTATTGTTTCCACTTTCCTTTTTAAGTCTTGGATGGTTTTGTTCAATTCTATCACCTGTTTGGTTGTGTTTTCTTATATTTCTTAAAGGAATTTTTGTGTTTCCTCTTTAAGGACTTCTACCTGTTTAGCAGTGTTCTCCTATATTTCTTTAAGTGAGTTATTAATGCCCTTCTTAAAATCTTCTACCAGCATCATGAGAAATGATTTTAAATCTGAATCTTGCTTTTGGGGTGAGTTGGGGTATCCAGGATTGGCTGTGGTCGGGAGTGCTGGGTTCTAATGAAGGTGAGTGGTCTTGGATTCAGTTAGTAAGATTCTTATGTTTGCCTTTTGCAATCTAGTAATCTCTGGCATTAGTTGTTTTAGCTGTTTCTGGCTGAAGCATGTTCCTCCTGTGATTCTGTCAGCCTCTGTCAGCAGTCCTGAGAGTCCATCTCTCTCCTGAGTCTCCGTGGTCAGAGCACTCCCCACATGAAAGCTCTCCTCTTGCAGGGAAGGTGCACAGAGGCCTAGTGCTCAGATCTGCCTCCTGGGTGAAGATGAAGGCCCAAAACAGGTCCTGTCCCAGAAGATGTGTTGCCCCTGCAGTCTGCATGCTCTCCAGTGCAGACTGGTCTCTGAGGGAGGTGGGACACAAGATGGTTCTCTCACCTGCTCCAGCTGTCAGAGCCCTCCAAAGATGCCACCTCTCCTCTGGCAGGGTAGGTGTGTGAATTAATTGATATTTCTGTATCTAATACATAACGTTTCAGGAGTCATCTCTTCATCTATGCATTAAATACAAGAAGTGTGTTTCAAGGATTTTGATGTTTACTTCAACGCAAAGGAAATAGGTAAATACATAGTGAGTGTACTGGCGGGTTTTGGGTGTCAACTTGACACAGGCTGGAGTTATCACAGAGAAAGGAGCTTCAGTTGGGGAAATGCCTCCATGAGATCCACCTGTGGGGCATTTTCTCAATTAGTGATCAAGTGGGAAGGGCCCCTTGTGGTTGGGAATATCTCTGGGCTGGTAGTCTTGGGTTCTATAAGAGAGCAGGCTGAGCAAGACANGGNAAGCAAGCCAGTAAAGAATATCCCTCCATGGTCTCTGCATCAGCTCCTGCTTTCTGACCTGCTTGAGTTCCAGTACTGATTTCCTTTAGTGATGAACAGCAATGCGGAAATATAAGCTGAATAAACCCTTTCCTCCCCAACTTGCTTCTTGGTCATGATTATTTTGCAAGAATAGAAACCCTGACTAAGACAAATTGGTACCAGCATAGTGGGGTATTCCTGTGACAACCTGACCATGTTTCAGGGAGGACTGTGGAAGCACTTTGGAGCTTTGGGACAGAAGATCCATTCAGTGTTAAGAGCTCTTTGGGATGTGTAGGAGCTTGGAAGATAATGTTGAGAACAGTGCAGAAGATGGAGGCCTGGCTTGTGTAATTTTACAGGGAAGATTAAAGACTCTTTTCAGGGCCATTGCTATTTT
>NC_034601.1:46774786-46782315 GCF_900095145.1 Mus pahari | reverse complement strand
GCTGAGCAAGCCAGTAGAATCAGGCCAGTAAGGAACATCCCTCCATGGCCTCTGCATCAGCTCCTGCTTCCTGACCTGCTTGAGTTCCAGTTGTGGCATCCTTTGGTGATTAACAGCAATGTGGAAAGTGTAAGCTAAATAAACCCTTTCCTCCCCAACTTGCTTCTTGGTCACGATGTTTGTGCAGGAATAGAAACCCAGACTAACATAGCGTGCCTTCCATAATTTTACTAGTTTACAAAGTACTAACATTCTAGAAAAATATTTATAAACTTAAACTCTTTCAATTTTATTTGAACTTGCCACATAAAAAATTGATATCATGCTAAGTGAGGTAACCCAGTCACGAAAGAACACACATGATATGCACTCAGTGGTAAGTGGATATTAGCCCAGAAGCTCAGAATATCCAAGATACAATTCACAGACTACATTTAGCTCAGGAAGAAAGACCAAAGTGGGATGTTTTAGTCCTTCTTAGGAGGAGGAACAAAATACTCAAGGAAGGAAATATGGAGACAATGTGTGGAGCAGAGACTGCCCTACCTGGGGATCCATCCCATAAACAGCCACCAAACCCAGACACTATTGCAAAGCCCAACAAGAGCTTGCTGACAGAAAACTGATATAGCTGTTTCCTGAATTTCTCTGCCAGTGCCTAATACAGAAGTGGATGCTTACAGTCATCCATGAGACTGAACACAAGGTCCCCAATGAAGGAGCTACAGAAAGGAGCTGAAGGGGTTTGGAGCCCCATAGGAGGAACAACAATATGAACTAAGCAGTACCCTCAGAGCTCCCTGGGACTAAACCACCAATCAAAGAAAACACATGGAGAGACTCATGGCTCTAGCTGTAGCTGAGGATGGCCTACGAAGTCATCAATGGGAGGAGAGGCCCTTGGTCCTGTGAAGGTTCTATGCCACAGTATAGGGAATTCCTGGGCCAGGAAGCAGGAGTGGGTGGGTTGGGGAGGAGGGCGAGGGGGTAGATAGAGTATAGGGGATTTTGGGAGGAGAAACTAGGAAAAGGGATAACATTTGAAATGTAAATAGAGAAAATATCTAATCAAAAAAAAAAAAGAAATTGAAAACCACTGTTATCAATGGAACTTATAATATATTTTGAAACTGCAAAAGGTCTGTTTCCAAAGCTGCCATACTTTTTGAGAAACACCCCACTTTCCTATCTTCTACATTCAGAATTCTTTCATTTCAGGTTTTGCCATCTTTTTTATCTCCAGTTTTTAATAAATGAGTTCATTTTTGATAGTTTCATATATACACACACTTGGGTTTGTGTGTAATATATATTATATATGGTAGTTTGAGTATATAAATTTAGCCAAGCAATAGTAGCAAGCATTTCAAATATGCCTATACTATCTCTAGTCATAAGTTAATCAGGTTTTCAGAGCCTGATATACATTTCTTCCGATGGGATAGATGGACCACAAACTGAAACAGCAGACAGTTGGTTAGCCGACAACCATTCTAGCACTATTGTATACATGTAGGCACACATTACCCCAAATTTGCTTTTTCGGGCTTATGCTTGGTAAAAGACTCTTACTGCCTTTTTCTTGCTATCTGTCTCCATCACTCCTTTCTGTCACTTTGACAACTATTGAACAGGAAGTTTCAGCTTAATACCAGATGGTTTTCTCTGTATTTTACAACCAATGTGGGCTGTATTTTCAGCAATAGTGTTTTCTCTTCAAGATCTGGGTGACAAAAAAGAAGATTGACAAGAGGCAATATTATGTTTCCAGCTTCTATGACTTATATGAATATGTTCTAGTTAGTATGAAAACTTTTTATTTTATACTTAATATAGATGAGATAATGATTGTCATCAATAAACATATCCAATAGGAAAGTCACAAATGTAGAAAACAAATTTATAAGACTTAAATTTTTAAGATGTGAATTTAAGTATAGATCAAAAGAGTAGAATAAAAGCATGAACATAAAAGCCTGTATATACCTTAAAAGATGTCAAAATGGAAGGTATATTTAAAGAAATTATAATATATTGCATCTCCTCTGTAAAGAATATTCATTTATATGTAAATATATTTTCTAACATTTTCTATTGTAACTGCTAGGTAATTCTGTTGTATAGAAAATGGCAAGCATTAAATTATTACACAATTTTCTTGCAAGTTGAGCGCATTAACTAAATAAATGAAGAAAATGGAGTAGTTTAATCAAGACATATATGAAGTCAATTCCTCATCTTGTTGATTCCTCTAACTGTATGACAATTATGTCATCCTTTCTTCAAAAAAACCCTAATAAACAAGAATTGTCCAATTGGAGAATTTAAACTTACACCCAATTTCAAGAGTAATTGATCAAATTAGTAGAAAACACATAGAAAATCTATTACAAATTATTTTCCTTGGAGAACTGTCTAAAGGTTGGTGGTGATGGAGTTCTCACAAATTTTTACTATAATTTTGATCTTTTAATAGCACATACTTGGGTTTTCTCCAACACTAAGGTACATTGGGAATGTGATATACTTTGAAGTCTTCATTTTCCTCTCTTTCATTTACTTCCATTCTTTGTTTTCAGGGACTAGAGCATCTGCTGCAAATTAGGCTCATCAGCACTGTACCACAGAACTCCTGCTGGTGCCTTTGCTCTTGTTAGTGAATCAGCAGGGGCATGTGTTTGGAATGGAATTTTAACCTCTGCCCTAACAGGGTCCACATAGAGTCTATTCATTCCTGTGCAGTGCTCTGAAAACCAAGTACATGAGGCTTCTGATGTTACAGTAACCAGACAATGAAGACTTCATTAAGACCACAGCGTAGGAGTTGGAACTTCTGTGCATTTTCACATTTGCCAAGTGAGAGATGAAAATACTGTTTTCCAAATACCACTGACAACTATTAAGGGTCACACTATCTTCATTGTTCCTCTATTCCTAATAGACATAAATTGGAAACAATCTAGATGCCCCTCAACAGAAATGAGACAGATATAGAAAATTTGGTACCATTGCTCAACAGTGTCTTACTCAGGCAAATGGGATACAGACCTAAACAGAAAATTTTCAATAGGGAAACTCAAATGACTGAGAAACACTTAAGGAAATGTTCAACATCCATAGGTACCAGGAAAATGCAAATCAAAAAACTATTCTGAGATTTCATCTGACACATGTTAGAATACCAAGGATCAACAAAAGAAGTCACAGCACATGCAGCAAATGGTCTCGAGTAAGATATACACTCATATATGGCTGAGGGGAGTGAAAACTCAACAGCCTACTATAGAAATAGGTGTTCTGCTTCCTCTGAATGATGGGAATCAATCTACCTCAAAATTTGTTGATACCATTCTTCAGTATTTATCCAAAGGATATACACTCATACATACTCAACCATGTTCATGGTTACTCTTTTCGTAATAGCCAGACATTGGAAACATAATAGCCAGATGTTGGAAACCACCTAGATGTCCTTCAATGAAATGACTGATAAAGAAAATATGGTACATTTACACAATGGAGTATTTCTTACCTGTTAAAAATTATATAATGGAATTTGTAGGTACATATATAGAATTAGAACATCATGAGTAAGGTGTCTCAAATCAGAAAGACAAATATGGTCTGTATTTTGCTTATATATGGTGATTAGCGGTGAAGTCAAGATAACCAAGCTACAGTCTCTAGAACCACTGGAAACAAAATGCCTATGGAAGGAGGTACAGAGACAAAGTTTGGAGCTGAGATGAAAGGATGGACCATCCAGAAACTACCCCACCCAGGGATCCATCACATAATCAGCCACCAAACCCAGACACTATTGCATATGCCAGCAAGATTTTGCTGAAAGGACCCTGATATAGCTGTCTCTTGTGAGGCTATGCCAGTGCCTGGCAAACACAGAAGTGGATGCTCACAGTCAGATATTGGATGGAACACAGGGCCCCCAATGGAGGAGTTAGAGAAAGTACTCAGGGAGCTGAAGGGGTCTGCTACTCTAGATGTGGAACAACAATACGAACTAACCAGTAACCCCAGAGATCGTGTCTCTAGCTGCATATGTAGAAGAACATGACCTAGTCAGCTATCATTGGGAAAAGAAACCCCTTGGTCTTGCAAACTTTATATGCCCCAGTACAGGGGAATCCCATGGCCAAGAAGTGGGAGTGGGTGGGTAGAGGAGCAGGGCAGGGGGAGGGTATAGGGGACTTTCAGGATAGCATTTGAAATGTAACTGAAGTAAATACCTAATAAAAATTGGGAAAAAAAAGTTAGAATTAGTGACAGAGAGTGCTATCACATTCCTGTTTTGTAGCATTAGACATGTTCATGAATCTTTGGCAATTTTTGCTTTTTTAATGTGTGTGTTCATGTGTGCACATGGATATATATGTACATGTGTACCTGAAAGCCATAAGTTAATATTAGAACTCTTCCTCAGATAATGTCACTCATTGACCCTGGAGTTCTTTTTTTCAGCTAGATTGGCTGGTCAGTAGCTCCTGGACTCACCTCCCTACAACAACCAGCAGTGGAACTAGAGATGCTGGCTCCTCTGCTCCACTTATATGTGGCTCTGGTGCTGAAGACCCACTGTTAGGTCCTCGTGTTATACTGACTGTACTTTTTCCCCTGCCCATCCAGGGCAGATAAAGAGAACTAGAACATTTGATATGTTATTGATACTCTAAAAGAAACAGTCTGAACTATTTTGGACTCACAAATTAAACAATTCATTCTTTTGTCTTTGATTTTATAATGTCCTGTTTCAAAATAAGTATTTCGTATGAGCATCTAACTTTAAATGAACTTGTTCTTTTGTTGTGAAATGAAAAAAAGAAGTATAGAGAAAGGGACTAGAGGAAACATAGGCTTTCTATGATAGAGAAATAGAATAGATATGGAATCATGGAGCATTGGGGAAGAGGCTGACACAGGACAATCAAGTGGAGAAGGGAAGGTGAAAGGTGGAACAAGGAAAGAAATGTTAGATATGGCAGATAAAATAAAAAGTTATTTGAGGGTTAGTATGGAAACCTGATACAATAGGTGCTTCCTAAAATATATAGATCTATAAAGGCAATCTGAATGCAATTACCAAGTAATCAGGCAGGCTGAGTCCCACCTGGCCATTTCTTGTCACCAAATGAAGCTGCCAGCATGAAGATTAGAGTACATTTAACTGAGTTATTGGCCAAAGGGTTCGGTTCCCTTATAGATTGTTCTCCACAAATTTACATCAGGACCATATGTTGAAGACAACACTAATGCAATTTATTGAATATGGAGATGCTGAGCTGGTACCTACATCGATCCTTCACCCCTTTGTGATACCATTTTGGGTATAGGAAATTACCCTGCAAGCTACTAAAAGGAAAATGTAAAAAACAAACTTTTCTATCTACAATTGTGTACTGCCTACAAGGTACTCTAGGGCAATGATGGCACAAGACTTGTGGGGGCTACTACCCAATATGATTTAACTTAACGCCAATTCTTTGAGATGGCTTGGGTGACCAAGAACTGGAGACTAGTTATACCAGGTACCTAGCATAAAACCAAATACTACAGGTCTAAAAACTAACAATAACAATAAGAAAAAAAAACTGAGCCACAAAATGACTTGTAATGATATTCTAGTATACTCACTCTATCATTGTCTTGTTCAGCCATCATCAGAAAAGCTTCCTCCTGCAGCAGGTGGGAACAAATACAGACACCCTGAGAGAGACATCGTACCTTTAGAGACTTTGTAACACTCAGCCCTAAAATAAAGTCTTCATCAAATCTCTCTCCTCGGGACTCAAGAATCCCAAAAGAAGAGGATGCCTGAACAGTGTAAGAGCCAGAGAGGAGTGAGGACCCCCTGGAATCATGCACTGGAGGCCAATGTATAAATGAACTCACAGACACTGAACCTGCATGCACAGGACATGCACAGGTCTACACCAAATGGGATCCTAGAGCTAAATAAGTAGTGGATACATGGTCTCCTCCTTAATCCAATAATAATCTCCAGTTGATAACCTCTTAACACATGAAAATAAAATACTTTCTTCCAAGGGAAGCTCAACAGGACCAAGGTAACAAACTACTTGTAATGGTAGATTTCTTGCCCAAGATCATATGGCCAACAGAGAAATTCAACAGCAACAAAATATAAGAGTGATTTTCTGTCAGATTTTCTTTTTTTAATTCAATAATTTTACCTTATTTTTATTTTATTCATATAATTTTTTTTAAATTTTTCTTCTCCTGCACCTCCCTGCCTCCTCCTCTTCCTTCTCTCTCCTGTAGGGTGGATCTCAAGTTAAGTCAGTCATTGGTTTGACATTCACTCAATCTCTGCTCTATTTTTATCCCTGTACATCTTATAGTCAGGACAAACTTAGAGAAGAATGTTTTGTGGATAGGTTAGTGTCCACCTCCCTCTATTGGAAGTCCCAAGGGAAGATGCTTGAATCTCAGTCTTTGAAAGCCCCAAGAGTCAAGGGTGGTTGACTCTGTTCATTTTTCTTTCCAATTTGGATCCCCTTGACCTCCTTTTGTTGTCTAATTGCTCTGGCTAGGACTTCAAGTACTATATTGAATAGGTAGGGAGAGCGTGGGCAGCCTTGTCTAGTCCCTGATTTTAGTGGGATTGCTTCCAGCTTCTCTCCATTTACTTTGATGTTGGCTGCTGGTTTTCTGTAGATTGCTTTTATTATGTTTATGTATGGGCCCTGAATTCCTGATCTTTCCAAGACTTTTATCATGTTCCTGTGGAGTCTCTATCTCCACCAGGGGCCCTCAATCCTTCCCCCAACTCTTCACAGGATGCCACACTCTGTCCAATATTTGGCTTTGGGTCTCTGTATCTGTTTCAGTCAGCTTATGGGTGGAGCTTTTTAGAGGGCAGTTATGCAAGGCTCTTGGCTGCAAGCATCATTAATAGTGTCAGGTATTAATAGTGTCAGGTATTGGTGCTTGCCCATGGAATGGATTTCAAGTTGGGCTAGTTATTGGTTGGCCATTCCCTAGGTCTCTGAATCATTTTTGTCCTGCATTTCTTGTAGATAGGACAAGTTTTTGGTGGAAAGTTTTGTGGGTAGGTTGGTGTCCTTATCCCTCCCCTAGGGGGTCTTGCCTGTCTACAGGAGATGGCCACATCATAGTCCACATCCCCATTGCTAGAAGTCTCACATAAAGTCACCTCCATAGTCTCCTGGGAGCCTCTCCTATCCTAGGACTCTGAAACTTCCTAGAGATGTCCTACCCGACCCCACACTCCCAACAGCTGCTAATTCTGATTCAATCTCCTGCCCCTCTGGCCCTCTCTCCTATCTCTCCCTATACCTAACCTAGACCACACTCGCTCCCCTTAATTTCCCCTCTGCCACTCAGATCTTTCCCTCTGTCTGCCTCCTATGACTAGTGAGATTCAAGCATCATCACTTGGGCTTTCCTTCTTCTTCTTCTTCTTCTTCTTCTTCTTCTTCTTCTTCTTCTTCTTCTTCTTCTTCTTCTTCTTCTTCTTCTTCTTCTTCTTC
>NC_034601.1:46726530-46773921 GCF_900095145.1 Mus pahari | reverse complement strand
ATTTGAAATGTAAATAAAGAAAATAATAAAAAAAAGAAAGAAAGAAAGAAAGAAAGAAAGAAAGAAAGAAAGAAAGAAAGAAAGAAAGAAAAAAAAGCAAATATCTAATAAAATAAAAAAAAACATGAAAAAAAAAAAAAAAGAATAGCCACATCCTGTTAGCAGGCTCCTCTTGGCAAAGGCAACAGTATCCGGTTTGGTGTCTACAGACAGGATGGATCCTCAGGTGGGGGCAGTCCCTGGATAGCCCTTCCTTCAGTCTCTGCTCCATGTATTTGTCCGTCTTTCCTTTATGGGTTAAAAAATTTGAGATGAGTGGGTGGCCCCATCCCTCAAATGCAGCCCATGTCTATCTACTGGAGGTGGTCTCTACAGGTTCTTTCTCCACTTTGATGCACATTTTGGCTAAAGTTATCCCCGTAGGGTCCTGGGAGCCTATCATTTTCCTGGCATCTGGGACCCTCCAGTGGCTATTCCCGTTCCTCATCTCCCAATGCTACGTATTTTTTTCGATTTACTGACCTTCTATACCTATCTCCCATCCCCTCTAGTGCCTGATACTGACCCCCGTATTTCCTCCCTTTCTCTCTCCCTCCCAGGCCCCTACTGACCCCCGTATTTCCTCCCTTTCTCTCTCCCTCCCAGGCCCCTACTCCTCTACGTCCATCCTGGTCTCCCCTCAATGCATGACTAAAGCAACCATAATCCTTCCATACTCCATCCATGGTCTTCCTTCCATATGGTTGTGGGTTGTATTGTTCTGCTTCTTTGAGTGTGTGGAGTGTAGCTTGGTTATCCTTTATGTACTTTATGGCTAAAATTTATTTATAAGTGAGTACATACCATTCATGTCATTTTGGGTCTCAGTTACCTCACTGAGAATGGTATTTCCTAGTGTCATCCATTTGCCTGAAAATTTCTTGATCTCCTTTATTTTAATAGCTGAGTAGTATTCTATTGTATAAATGAATCTCACTTCTTTTATCCATTCTACAGACCAGGGACATCTGTTTTGTTTTGTTTTGATTTTTCCCAGTTTCTGTCTGTTATGAATAAAGCTGCTATGAACATAGTGGAACATGTGTCCTTGTGGTATGGTGGAGCATATTTTGAGTATATGCACAGGAGTGGTATAGTTGGGTCTTCAAGGAGAACTGTTTCCAATTTTCTGAGAAACTGCCAGATTGATTTACAGAGTGGTTGTAAAAATTTTCACTTTCAATAGCAATGGAGGAGTGTTGCCTGTGTTCCACATCTTGCCAGCATGTGCTATTGCTTGAGTTTTTTATCTTATCAATTCTATGAGTATGAAATGAAATCTCAGGGTCATTTTGACTTGCATTTCTCTAAAGACTAAGGACATTGAACTTTTCATTAAGTGCTTCTCAGCCATTTGAGATTCATCTGTTGAGAATTCTGTTTAACTATGTATCCAATTTTTTAATTGGGTTGTGTCGTTAGTGTCTAACTTATTGAGATCCTTATAAATTTTGGATATCAGCCCTCTGTCAGATGTAGGAATTGGGAAGATCTTTTCCTAATCTGTAGGATGCAATTTTGTTCTGTTGGCAGTGTACAGAGTGTTTTCAGTTTCAATTTATTCCTTTATTAACTGTTGATCTTAGTGTCTGAGCCACTGGTGTTCTGTTCAGGAAGTTGTCTCCTGTACCAATGAGTTCAAATCTATTTTTCACCTTCCATTAGATTATATTTAGTTTATCTGATTTTATGTTGTGGTCTGATCCACTTGGAATTGAGTTTTGTGCTGAGTGATAAATATGGATCTATTTTCATGGAAGATGCTTTATTATTTTCCACTGGATTGTTTGGGCTTCTTTGTCAAAAATCAAGTGTTCATAGGTGTGTGGATTTGTTTCTTTGTGGGTCTTTGATTAAGTTCCATTGTTCAACTTTTGTTTCTATACTAATATCATGCAGTTTTTATTAGTGATGCTCTGTCGTACAGCTTTAAATCAGGGATGGTGATACATCCAGAAGTTCATTCATTGTACAGAATTGTTTCAGCTATCCTGGGATTTCTTGAATTTTCATATGAAATTAAGAATTGCTTTGTCAAGGTCAGTAGAGTATTGTGTTGGAATTTTTATGGGAATTGCATTGAATCTAGAGATTGCCTTTGGTAAGATGGCCATTTTTACTATGGTTATCCCCCCAATCCATACACATGAGAGATCTTTCCATATTCTAATATCTTCTTCAACTTCTTTCTTTAGAGAGGTAAAGTACTTTTCATACAGGTCTTTCACTTGCTTGGTTAGAGTTACACCATGATATTGTATATTATTTGTGGCTCTTGTGAAGGGTGTTGTTTTCCTGATTACTTTATCAGTCCATTTATTGTTTGTATAAAGGAGAGTTACTTTATTTTTTAAGTTAATTTTGTATTCAGCTACTTTGATAAAAGCACTTATCAGCTGTAGGATTTCATTAGTAGAATTTTGGGTTCGCTTATGTATACTATCATAGCATCTGGTAATAGTGATGCCTTGAATTCTTCCTTTCCAATTTGTATGAATATGATCCCTTTTAGTTATCCTATTGCTCTGGCTAGAATTTTAAGTAGTATATTAAAGTGATATGAAGAGAGTGTATAGCCTTGCCTTGTCCCTGATTTTAGTGGAATTGCTTGCAGTTTCTCCCAAAGCCGAATGACTCCTTCATTCACTCAAATTTGCTTACCTTTGAGAAAAATGGGTGGGTGCCAACCCTAACGTACTTGTAACTGTGTAAATCAACAGCTTTCAGACTGTTGCTTGATCTATCAAGCAGCTTTTGACTGTTTTGAGGATGGAGTGTGTCTATGCACCTGGGTGAAAATCCAAGTGGTGTCCTCCGTCTGGTACCATCCACACAGCAGAGAGTCATAAACGAGTATTTCTGGGAGGGGAATTGTATTGATTTGTGAGGTTTTTCTTCTGTTTCTATGAATACTTCGTGAAACTATTACCATGTTAAGACACAGAATTACAAAATTAAGGGCACCATATATCCATGTGTCTGGGTCATTGACACTCACGTAAGATTCCAACATAAATGAGCCCTTACCTGTTTTGAAAATTAAGGTATTAGAATATCACATATGCTCAGGACATACTGTTCCAGACAGCAATAGAAAAGATTAATTTTTATGAATATTTGGGAAGTAATAATTTGTCAATACTTTTGTTTCATTTTAACTCTCTGATACATAAATTTTTATGGAATAATATTCAAGTTTTCATTTTACAAAAAAAACACATCCAATTTTTCAGTGTTTACTCTACATATGTAACTAATATATATATTACTTCACAAATGCTATATATTCTCAAGTGGGATTTTAAAGATTCATATAACTTATTTCAATCTAACTTTCATCTTCTAACCATTATACATTTATTTGAATTTTACAAACAGAGATAATATACTGACTAAACATTATCTAATGATATTTGTACACATTATAATTCTCAAAATTTACAATGTCATAGTTTTTTAATTATAATCATTGCAGGGGTCTTTGATAGTTATAATAACACAGCTTTAAAGGGCTTTAAAAAAGGTCTTATCTCACAATGCTCTTTCAAAAAGATTTAATGTCTATAAAGTTTCATTTATATTCAGTTGTTAGAATATTTTCACGTATACAAACTCCTTTAATAAATATCTTAATGAAATATTCTATAAAATTTTGAAGATAAACTAAATATAAAAAGTGATGCTATTTATGGAATTTTGAAACATTCTATTCATGGCATATTCGGGTGGGAGGCTGATTCCAGGCAATGCAGCTTCTTTTGCTGTGGTTGTGAACTACATAGTAAAGCAGTGATAGATACCACATCCAAATCTCAGAATAAAACATGAAGTGAATAAATTCCTGGATGTGGTAGCTGGTTAGGCTACTAGATAAATTGAATACACATTTAACTTCAAGAGAAAAAAACACAGAAGTTCACGTTGAAAAAATATCATCTTATAATTAACTAAATATAGCCCTCAGAAAATGATTACTGTCACAAAATATCCTGATATACCTGCATTAGCTATATTAAATATTTGCTACTTACTAACTAGATAATATAGTGATTAAAAATATATTGACAGACTCATAGCTAGCTTCTTTCATAAAAATTAAATATCTCATACTTTTGGAGTGATGAATTCTTAATAATTTAAGGCAGTTTAAAAGTCCTGAATTTAGATCTTAGTACATACACACTAAATGACTTTCTAAATGTCTGAGGAAAAAACTAACATTTATTTTTGAAAAGTTTCCTTCTGTTTGGGTACATATATTGCTCACAAATCTGCAGATTTTGTAGCACAGAAATGTTGTCATTGTAAAATCTACCTCTCTGAATAAATGATCTGTCTCTTAACCAATTCACTGTAGACCAATGCCAAAAAATTCAGCAGGAAGTTGATTGACGTGTACCATATGTTCTCTCTGAAATTTGAGAGAATTCATCTAACACATATGGTGATTTTCCATTACTCTAGGCCCAAACTCCATGCCTGTATTATTACATCTGGTCTGTATTTCTTTATTTCCCCCACAGTTATGCTTTCACAGTTAAGACACTGAGCTGTGCCTTCAGCTTACTTTTCATTCTTTTTTTTACCAGAAACATCAGCTTAAAATACTTTAAATCTTTTGAAATCCTGCTGTCAAAGATATTTGTAAATTAAATTATGTTACTCTTCTTGTAGAAGAAGCCGTTTGACTTTTTTACCTTGAATCTTAGAATATGGAAAAAGGTTTTGCAAATGAAATTAAACTCCTGTACTGTGTTACATATATTTTCCATGTGTCTTATGTTTTTGTTAGTTTTGTTTTTGGTTTTCAGGATTTGAAAAGATAAACTTAATACTCTAAAACATTGACTGAAGATACTAATCTTTCTTATTTTCATATAGTAGTTCTTAAGACCACTTAGCTTCTGTGAGTGAAGGTTCACAGGTATAGAGCCACTTCATGGATACCTAGCATGTACACACCAGAATTGAGTATAAAAAATCAATTTAATGATCTTAACAATGATCCAAAGCAAGATAAGAAAGCATGCATTTAGACTTTTTGGCACATGTATTTATTTGTGTTTGGGATGTATGGGGATGTCAGAGAACAACTGGCAGAAGTTAATTGCTTCCATCACATGGTCTGTTATCATTGTGCTTGGTGCCAAATACCTTTACCCAATGAGCTATCTCACTAGCAAATAATTCCCCAGTTATCTTCCAAACCTACCATCAATTTTATAATACTTCACAATATGGCATCCACCTTGTAAGAGCATATACAAAGCCAGAAAGAGAAATAACACAAAAATATGTGTAATGATAACTTAAAATCCTCTTTATTTAAAAATAAACAGTATTACTTACATTGAAATAATACCAATAATAATAAAGCACATGACTTATACGATCTCAGTAAATATAAGAACATTTAAGTTGAAGTATAAGTTTTTTTATATTTCTGTTGAGCAGGATTGATGAAATTTAATGATTTAAGGAAGCTTAACAAGCCCAACATTTAAGGTTCAGGGTGTAAAGTTTGGACAACAAAAGTATGGTAAAAAAAAAAATGAGCAGAGGAAAAAAAAATGGTTTATATAAATAGTACCTAATTCTTCAAACTCTTGTCCCTGCAAAACCGATCTCCAGCTTAAGAACTCTGGTTATGTTGTGCAGTAAGCCTGGCTTCCTTGATTGTTCACTGCATGCCCTACTAGAAAAGGTTCCAGAAATCATTTTGAATTATTTCCCAGGCCAAAGATGTAGAAAGCCAATCCTTTTCTTATAAACAAAATCAGATATAGCTTTTATTCGTTACCCCTCTCACTACACTGAAGCACTATAAAGCCACAGATGCCAGCTAACACCCTCTCTCTCAGTTGGAGTTGTGGTGAGTGGCAGAGTTTGTAAAGGCGCCTCCTTGGTTTAAATATTTTCTATAGATGCCAATTTCCATTCTTATGGAGCATTTAATATACATCCATTTTGGATTTAAGAAAAAGAAGTATGTAATTTCTGTGAGAAAAGAAAACCTAAATCTGAATCCTGTTAGTCCTCTAGTCCATCCATGATATTTGCACTCCGGCATGCAAGGATATAGGAAGAGCTCAAAGGAATTAGTTTAAAGCGTCATTTGAGTTTTAGGCTCATAGGCATATGCAACACAAGGGTAATAGAAGAAGCCCTTTCTGTAATAGGGAAACAACACCATTCACAGTAATCGCAAATAATGTAAAATATCTTGATGCAACTCTATTCAAGCAAGTGAAAGATCTGTTTGTCAAAAACTTCAAGTCTCTCAAGAAACAAATCAAAGAAGACCTCAGAAAATGGAAAGATCTCCCACACTTGTGAATTGGTAGGATTAACATAGTAAAAATGGCCATCCTACCAAAAGCAATCTATAAATTTAACAAAATCCCCACCAAAATTCCAACACAATTCTTCACAGACATGGAAAGAGCAATTCACAAGTTCATAGGGAAAAGAAAAAAACCAAGGATAGCAAAAATAATTCTTAACAATAAAAGAACTTCTGGGGGAATCACCATCCTTGACCTCAAGCTGCACTACAAAGCAATAGCAGTAAAAACTACATAGTACTGGTATATGGCAGACAGGTTGGAGTAGAACTGAAGACCCAGAAATAAACCCACACAGTTATGGACACTTGATCTTTGACAAAGAAGCCAAAAATATTCAATGGAAAAAAGAAAGCATCTTCAATAAATCATATTGGACTAACTGTCAGTTTCTATGTAGAAAAATGAAAATAAAGTGGGAGTGGGTAGCAGAGCAAATAAAGTGGTAGGAGAGCAGGGGCAGGGGGGTGTGGGGTATAGGGAACTTTCGGGATAGCATTTGAAATGTAAATAAAGAAAATAATAATAAAAAAAAAGAAAAAAAGTAAAATGAAAATAATTCCATATTGTCACCTTGCACAAGCTCAAGTCCAAGTGGATCAAGAACCTCAACATAAAACCAGATACACTGAATCTAGTAGAAGAGAAAGTGGGAACTAGGCTCAAACTTACTGGCACAGGGGAATTTCCTAAAGAGAGCAATGGATCAGGCTCTAAGAACAAGAATTGATAAATGGGACCTCAAGAAACTGAAAAGGGCCTGTAATACAAAAAAGCAGTCAATAGGACAAATCAGCAACCTACAGGTTTAGGAAAAAAAAATCTTCACTAACCCCACATTCTATAAAGGGGTAATATCCAAAATATATAAAGAACTCAAGAAGCAAGCTAACATACAGAAAACCAAACATCCTAGGGTATAGAACTAAACAGAATTCCCAAGAGAGGAATCTCCAATGGCCAAGATCACTCAAAGAAATGTTCAGTCTTTAGCCATCAGGAAAATGCAAATCTAAATGACCCTGAGATTCTACCTTATGCCAATCACAATGGCTAAGATCAGAATCTTAGATGACAGCACATGTTGGCAAGGATGTGGAGAATGAGGAATACTCCTCCATTGTTGGTGGAAGGGCAAACTGGTACAACCATGCTAGAAATCAACGTGGAGTTTCCTCAGAACATTGGAAATAAATCTACCTGAAAATCCAGCTATTCTACTCCTGTGCTTAAACCCAAAAGATGTCACACCATGCCACAGGGGCACGTTCTCTAGTATGTTATTAGTGGCCTTATTTGTAATAGCCAGAAACTGGAAACAACCCAGATGTCCCACAAATGAAGAATACATAGAGAAAATGTGCTTCATTTACACAGCGGAATATTATTCAGTAATTAAGAGCAAGGACATCATGATTTTTGCAGGCAAACGGATGAAACTGGAAAATATCATCCTGAATTAAGTAACTCAGACCCCAAAAGACATACATGGTATGTCCTCACTAATAAGAGGATATTAGCCAAAAAAGTACAAAATACCTAGGATACCATCCACAGAACTCAAGAAGGATAATAAGCATAAAGGCCTAAGTGAGGATGCCTCATTCCTGATTGGGAAGGAGAAGAAAATAATCAAGGGAGGCATTGGGACGGAGGGAACTGGGTGGGAGATAGGAGGGGAAGGGGAAAGAGGAGCATGATCAGTTAGTTATTTGGTGAGGGAGGACAGGAGAGAAACCCTGAGGGCCAGCAGAATGAATGGAAATATGCAACCTTGTGTGGGGGGGGATGGGGGTAGGAGGTTAGGTGACCCTCTAGAAAACGTCAGAGTCCTGGGAGGTGAGAGACTGTCAGTACTCAAATGAAGGGACCTTAGATGAAATGCCCAACAGTGGGGTGAGGGTACTGGTGGAATCCATCTCCAGTAGAAAGACGGGGCATCAAGCAAAGTGATGGGCAGATATCCCACAGTCAAAATCTCTGACCTAGAATTGTTTCTGTCTAAAAGAACTGCAGGGACAAAAATGGAGAGGAAACTGAGGGAAAGGCACTCCATCTAGTGACCAGCCCTACTTGGGATCCATCTCAAGGGGAGGCTCTGAGGTTTGACACTATTACTGAGGCTATGGTGTGCTTACTGACAGAAGCCTAGCATGGCTGCCCTCTGAGAAGCCAAACAAGCAGCTGACTGAGACAGCTGCAGATACTTACACCCAACCACTGGACTGAAGTCGGGGACTCCTGTGGTTGAATAAGGGAAAGGTTGGAAGACGCTGAGGAGGAAGGCCACCGCATAAGAAGATCAGCAGTCTCAACTTACCTGGACCCCTGAGATCTCTCAGACGTTGAGTCCCCAGCCAGACAGCATACAGAACATTGTCTGAGGCACTGACACATCCATAGAAGACTGCCTTGTCTGGCCTCAGTTGAGGAAGAGGTACCTTATTCTTGAGGCCCCAGAGAGTGGAGAGGCCTGGCAGAGAGGGGGGGGGGGAGAACAACCTCTTGGAGACAGTGGGAAAAGGAATGGGTTAAGGAACTGTGGGAGAGGGGACTGGGAGGGGGGTATTAACTGACTATAAAAAAATAAAAGTAATTTTTAAAAAGCTCCATATTTTGAGATGCATCATCACTTTTGATATTTATCTTGAGCCTACCGTTAGTAGATAGTATAAATATTTGCCATATAAGATGGAAAGAGAAATAATTTTACATCATTTCATTTGGAAAAACAAAGTGCGATGTACACTTTCCCCACAGCAATAAAATAAGACCTCTATGTTCCTCCGTGTTCTCAGAGGGTATTAAAATGCATTATGTCTTCTTAAAATCATCTGTCACTAAACTGTCTTAGAAGACAACTCTGAACTCCCAATGATTCTAGCCAAATAAAAACTATTCTTAGGCACAAAGCTCGTCACCTTATTGGACAAGGAGAAATTTTATTATTTAGGGATGTTAATATATCTCAGAGTGACAATATGGTACCACATTTTACCTTTGAACTTATATTTTTAAAAGTGACAGATTATAAAAAGTCACTTACTCCTGGCATAAGAACTACATTCCAATGGATAAATCTGAGTTTAGAAAACACATAAATTAGGAAGTGATTATCCACACTACAAATGATTCACTGCAGGGTTGCTGTAAATACCTACTAGCTATTTTAATTGTTTACATTTCAGTAACTCCTGCATAGAAGGGCTAGGTGGAATAAAAATGCTTTAATGCTAAAAACAAATTCCTAAGGACCAATTAGAAATAAAGAATAAAGTAGTCAGTGAATTGCAAAAGCCCTAAAGGACAAGATATGAAGTATGCTATTTTGGGGGCTAAGGAGCTAAGAGAATGGAGATGTATGTGTGTCCTGCAGCAAATAAAAAGAGCTTTGTAGACCTACTGTCAAAGTGTTTGTAAATCAAAGTAACACAGATGGCTCCATAATTAAAAGCCATGACTTCTCTTCCAGAGGACTCAAGTTCAATTCCCAGTAATCTGAAACTCCAGTTCCAAGGAGATCTGATGCTCTTTCCCACACATAGGCACCAAGCAAGCACTTGCAACACAGCCTTATATACATTATAGACATCTATACATACGAATAAAATGAGTTAAAATATCCATGAATCATACCAAACCATGTAGATATGGTTACATTTACATGGGAAAAATCTGGTCACACTGAAAGTTTTTAAAATTAATTTATTTATTTGTTAATTGTTTTTACCTCCCAATCACTATCCCCTTTTCTCTCCACACAGAGTTTCCCCCCAACCCCCTAATCTTCTCCTCTGAATGGGTGAGTTTCCTGAGGTATCACTGAACCATGGCATATCACCTTTCTGCAGGATTAGCCATATCCTCTCCCTTTGAAGCAGTCCTGTTGGGGAATGGATTCCACAATCAGGAAATCACTTTAGAGACAGTCCCTGCTCCAGTTGGTGGACCCACCTGGAGACTGAGTAGCACATCTGCTACATATGTGCTGGGATTTGGGGGACTCTGTCCAGCCAATGTATGCTCTTTAGTTGTTGGCTCAGTCTCTGAGAGCTCCTAAGGGTTAGTTGACACTGTTGATCTTCCTATGGCATTCACATGCCCTTCGGGCCTTCATTCCTTTCCCCAACTCTTCCATAAGAGTGCCCAACCTCCATCCAAAGTTTGCCTATGGCTATCTGCATCTCTTACAGTCAGCTTCTGTGCAGAGTCCCTCAGAGGACAGTAGTCTAGGCTCCTGTCTGCAAGCATAACAGAAATAATTAAGAGTGTCAGGGATTGGTGCTTGTCCATGGAATGTCATGTTGAGCTGGTTATTGGTTAGCTATTTCCTCAGTCTTTGCTCTGTCTTTTACCTTGAATTTCTTTAAGACAGGACCAATTTTGGGTTGAAATTTTGTGGGTGGGTTGATGTCCTTATTCCTCCACTGGTGGACCTGCCTAGCTATGAAAGGTGGCCTCTCCAGGTTCCATATGTGCTTTTAAAGTAAAATGCCTATTGAGTATTCACACTCAACTATAAATTTAAAAGATGTAAATTTTATTAGATTATCTGTTAATTCAAAATCCAGTTATGAGGCTTGGCGGTGGTGGCTCATGTCTTTAATCCCAGCATTTGGGAGGCAGAGGAAGGTGGATTTCAGAGTTCGAGGCCAGCCTGGTCTACAAAGTGAGTTCCAGGACAGCCAGGGCAATACAGAGAAACCCTGTCTTGAACCTCCCCCCCCCCAAAAAAAAAAATCCAGTTATGGAAATGTAAGCCCAAAAGCTTAATAGCTGCCTTTTCTCATCCTATCATATATCACCTCTTATAATAAGTTAGTGAACCAAGAGAGGGTCCAAGTGGGGAAAAGCATATTCTACCAAATGGGGAAAAGCATATTCTATAGCAAAATCATTCTATTAGAAGTTGGCTTTTCCAGCAAGCAAATCTCACACTGATTTTAGTGCTCAGGTGTTTTAGCAAGCACCTTCTAGATGGGCTCCTATAAAATTGTGGTGCAGGGAGCATGATAAGGCTGCCGAGCTTCAAAGCAGTCAAGCCTTGAACCTCAGCCACATTTATCAAATATTCTGTAGTTGCACTATAGCATCAGAATTGTCCTGTCTTAGGTTAAATGGGGCAATCCCCTTTGACCTCATCAACCAATGGATGTGGTGAACCTTAGAATTTGCCAGTTTATGCAAGTAGAGGATCAATTTTAGAGCTTCAAAGTTAAGAGTTGAAGATTTCTAAAAGAATACATTTCAGGTATTCACATTAATGATGTATAAATGCTTATCATTTTATTTATGACTTTTTGTGGCAGGTTGAGTTTCCTTTTTATTTAAAAGTCTAATTATACGAAAATTAAACACAGTCAAAGCAATCATAGGAGAAAATTTAAAACTCAGTTGTCATTTTTTCCTGTTCAAGAATAAGAACACTGAGAAAACAAAACAAAACACCCCACTTCCCACTTCATATTTTATTAAGTGAACATGTATTCAAGTATTGTATTTTTTAACTGCATGCCTGTGTTGATACCCACAAAATTCGACTCCAAGAACTGTTCACTATTCCTGTAGACATAAATAGCCATTTTATCTAGTTTTTCAGATTTTGTCTATTTTAAATAAACATAATTACATCATTTTTTTGCTTTCATTTCTCCATTCAACCCTTCTCTCTCAAACTGCTCACCTCTTTTTAAATTGTTGCTACACACACACACACACACACACACACACACACAATACATCACACCATAACCCATAGTCCCCACATCTTTATAATGTTGAGGACTAAGCCCTATAAGAAGAACTACACACCAGTAAGATATGCTGGGAGTAGAAGAGTCTTCCCCAAAGGAGATCCCAAACTCCACAATTGGCATTCAATATCAAACGGTAATCCCTAAAATCATATGCATATGATTGACATTCTCACTTTTATTTACAACTCTATCCAATATGAAGTGTCAACATATTTGGTATTAAAAAATAACATTAAAAAGTACAAATGTGTTGAGATGCATTTATAGCTATCACTGGGTATATGTTGGGTGACACCCCTGTATTCTTGGGTGAGTTTTGGGAATGAATGAGATGTTTTAAATTTTAATAATCACTTCATTTATTTATGTATATTCTCTAGTCTAACATGATTCCCTTTTGAGTTTGATGAATGCTAAGGCGGGGAAGAGATGAATTAAGGCAAGAATCCAAACTCCATTAAACTCTTATGTTAGAACTGTATATTAAATTATGCTAGACCATCATCCTATTGTTATTATACTAACTTTTGAACTAGAAATGTTCACTGTGTTAGCACCAATAAACAGTGTGGTAACTTCCAAAGATGAGCAACACAATTATTTCTCCATTCTTTCCCCTCAAGATTTTGGGCCTTTATAGCAAATTAGACCTAAGGTAAATGCTCCCATTAAAGTATATTGTGGTTATACCATTAAAGTATATTATGGTTACAGTAACCATTTTTCAAATAATATATTTCAAAGAACTTCATATATCTTATTCACTTGATCAAATATATTAATAGTAACTCGCTTTCATATCTTTACCACATCAAAAGGACCAGTAAGTACAGGCCAACCAAAATAGTGTTGTTTGTATAACCACATAATAAATACAGAAAACACATCTGTTTGGAAGCATTCATATTGATGATCTTATTAAAGTCATGCAACACCATCATGAAATGTATCCTGCTTGCATATTCAGCTTTATAGACCTGAAAAACCGAAAACATGTAATTTGTTTATATCTATCAATTATGTGGTGACTTCAAGATTTGATAAGATCTAACAGTTTAGTGGGTCTTTGTCCATCGAGTCCATTATCCTCAAAACAAAGAAAGTGCTGGCTTCATAGTTCACAAGAGGGACAGATATGAGTCAATTATCCCAAATAAATTCCTACTCCTGGAAATAGTAGTGAAAAACAACATTTCTGTTAGTAATTTGTTACAGTATTTCATCCAATACCACACATATCAAACTATTTGCAAACTATTTCACAAATATTTTCTTTGAATTCAGAGTGCATGATAATGTAAAAGAGACAGTGCTGGGCTGCATGAATTCTTCCTTCATTGAAGACTCTTTTCATGTACTTGATGCAGCATCCAGTCCCTGCTAATACTTGGCATGCAAAGGCAGAAATCAATGAGAATTAATAATCTATGAAAAACCACAATCAGAATAGCTTTAGAATATGATTTTGGGCACTTTCACTATCTTGCAAATATCACTAGCATCTGAGAAAGAAAACCACACACACAGCTCACAGGCATAATGTAAGGACTACATAAGAGAGCTTTGTGACTGATGAATGTCAGGGGCCACCTAGTCCTGTCATGACTATCAAAAGAACCAGTGTGGTCTAGAGCAGGTTCCCATGGTTTAATGAAAAGAGGAATGTGAGTAGGAAGGGTGAGCGACAAAGTGTAAGGGAAGACTGAGTGGGCAACAGATCTCTGTAGGAAGCCACAGGAAAGCTAGGGCTGCTACATACAAGATCACATTTATAACTCCAACTGAATACAGATGGAGTAAAGGAGTTATTCACAATCTCTGAGTAAGTTAGAAAAGAGATCAGTCCCCTAGAGCTAAATAATAGGGACTTTGAACTTACATTTAGGGGCAAAACATTTTTTTCTTTCTTTCTTTTTTCTTTCAGTTCTTTGAACACCTGCACAGTTGGATTAACTCCCAAGGGAAGTTCATGAATGGATCTTACCATGCACATCCTAGGAGAGGTCAGAGATGGCAGCTGCCACACCAGGGGACTGAGATTCACAGTGGGAAGACATATCTATACAATCTTACTGTAAATAAGCACTGTAACTTCAAAAACAGAATTGCAAACATTTATTTGTTAAATAAATTGCTTTTCCAACCTTCAGTGCCTTTGGAAATTACAGCTTAGAATGATTGCTCTTTATAAGAGGGCATGCATTAGGATTGTACAAAAAAAGATACATGTAAGCATGATTGGAAACCATGCCTATTGCTCTGTACACTGTAGTTCCTGAAGATGCATCCTAATGCCACTTCCCTTCAATACTATGACTGGATCCCTAATCAAAATCCATTCTCCTGTGTAACATGTTTTTCATTCTCTGATGTCCTCTATAAAAAATAAAACAAGCAAGCAAACAAAAACACAATTGAGCAAAATGTTCTGCTGAGTAATATTTGCTTGCTAAAAGTGGCAATTTTACCCAATTTGTACAGGTAAGGTATTTCAACTGCAAATGGGCAAATTGAAAATGTATTTCACTATTTTTGTAAATCTCAAGCTAAATGCATAGAGATGAAGTTTGGCTATTTGAAATAAGAAGTTTTCACATTCATTCTTATTCTTTTTAAAGAATGTGATTAGCCTCTTTGAACATGTACAAATTCAGTGTGTGCTATTTTTCTCCCAGCAAGAGTATAATTCTATTATTTATTTATTCATTTACTTATTTGTGAATTTGTTTATTGTTTGTTTAAATATATTTACCTATTACTTCAAGCTAAGAAAAACTAAAGTCACCTCCTATTAACTATTCACTCAGTCTTGACTTGTCTTGTCTTTTCTTTTCTTTTCTTTTTTTCTTTTTTTTTTAGCGGTACAAGATCACTAAGAGAACGATCATCAAGAACCTAAAAGATAAAATCCTTTTTAAAAATTCTTCTGTAGTATACAGAAACTTTGCTTCATTGTGGTCATATTTCTTGACCTTTTCTTGAGGCTCTGATCCTTTTTTAACCACCTCTCTTTCTCTCTAATATTGGCATAAACTTCCATATACAGCCACAATCCTATAAAATAGAATTATGATTCTAGATCAGAGTTATACTTTTATACACAAATTATTAATTTAGGAATTAATTGAAAGTGACCAGTTAACATATTGCATGCAAAATTTCTTGTATGTACAATGAGGTATCTAGATGCAAATTTTATTTTAATAATTGCCTACTACCAAAAATACTACAGGCAGCCGGGCGTTGTGGCGCATGCCTTTAATCCTAGCACTCGGTAGGCAGAGGCAGGTGGATTTCTGAGTTTGAGGCCAGCCTGGTCTACAAAGTGAGTTCCAGGACAGCCAGGGCTACACAGAGAAACCCTGTCTCGANAAAAAAAAAAAAAAAAAAAAAAAAAAAAAAAAAAAAAATACTACAGGCATAGGACATTCAAAGTCACCTAATTATTGGAAATAATATATTCATTTATAAAACACCAGATGTGAACTACTGCCATGAAACATGTCTAGTCCAGAAGCTAACTCCATGTAGCTGTTAGTATAAAATCTGTAAATAATAGAGGTATTTGCTTACCATAGTTTCAAGTCTAAGAGGGGAACACAGATGATACAAATAGATTATTAGAAAGTAATCCCCTCTTTTCTACAACAATCACATGAACAGAGTATGGGGAGAACACAAAGAAAGGAACAATTAACTCTCAAAGGACATAGTAACCATACATAGGCTAAATTCAAAACAATATTTGAGAATTATTCATGTTTTTTTCTTCAGAGGAATTGATATCCTGTGAGTTTAAAGGACAAGGACTGGACTAAAGGTTCCAGGATTTCCTGAAGGTTCTAGCATGCAGAGTTTTTATTGCAGGCCAAATGAACCAGAAGCCTAGAGAAAGCTCCTTTGGAGTACTTTTCACATTAAGATTATAATATAAATTTTAAGTGAGTCCTTGGGCACATAAGCCAATTTTAAGGAAAAGGGCACTGAACTCACTGGATGGGAGAGTATCTCTGCTAACTTCAACAACATTCCATATGTCTTAGGACAGAGCAATGGTCATGATCATGTGCTTTAAAGATGGATCCACAGAGTTTTGATTTTTATGAAACATCTCATAACTTGAAACCTTAGTCTCTTTAATTCTACATCTCAAATGTCTACGCCTAGCCAACTCTACAATTCTAAGGCATGCTACTAACAGCATTCATTCATTCATTTACTCATTCATTCATTTTATTATTTTTGGATATCACCGTGTTTGTTGTACTAGTTGACAGCATAAATAATTTAAATCTGTGATAATGCTTGCATATATAACTTTCTGAAGGTAATACTTAAGTTCTGCCACCATCATGTGATTCCGCACATAGACAACACATAGCTCATAGTAAACTCAAGGTGGAAAAATACTTTTCACCATTTCCAAAAGAAAAAGACACACAGGAAAGGAAAGTACAATAAACATTGCTTTCTATCCTATGATATCCATGCCCTGTAAGGAAAGGCAAACTTAGCCATATAACAGAAACCAAATCATCTTATTAACACAGCAATGGAATCTAATTAAGACAGTGCACAGTGTTGATGTATGGTGCAATGACTAGTGACTGACACTGACTCTCCCCACAAGTGTGTTAATTACATGTTCTGCCACTAAAAGTTACATTCTAGTTCATAAGTTCTTAAGTAGGTGGATATATTTGCTAAAAGGTTACAACAGGTAGCCATAGACTATATCATGTAGAATAAGAAAATTAAAATGGGAACAGTAATATCAAGGCACTTTGTCTTCACTGTTTGTAATATCCCTAACCTTAGCATGGCCATCTGCAATCTATCATCAGTCTGGTTTTGCCTTTAAAAGTATGCAATTGACCAAAAAACAAAACAAAACAAAACTTCTTGCTATAAGTGCTCAACCATACACCCTTATTTGGCCACCATGCATAACAAAATTTATTATAAAAATATAATTTTTATGACAATTTCCTTCAAATCATTTTGTTCTGTTCATCAAAGGTCTATATTTTCATATTGTCGATTTCCCACATTATATCTAGAAGGTAATTTTTGCTATTTTACCTGATAGGATTTCTGGCACTATAGTACTGTCTGATATTCTTTTCTCCCTACAGTGTTAAATAATGGTATGGCCCCAGTAAGATGTACTCAGACTTGCCAGCCTGTGGCTTAAAGGTTTATTAAAAATTCCTCACTGACTTGTATTAATACAAATTAGTAGTCAGAAAACATAATCCAGTGCAAGGTACTAATTTTTATTCAGATATTCTATTAGCATATAATCGTCTTTTTGAAGAAATTAAAGGTGCATTATTATACTTGATGTGGCATAAATTATAAAAGCAAAAATTTCTCTTGCAAGATTCTGCAGTTCTCCAGTAATTATCCATATTGCACCCTGGAAACTAAAATTAAATACATAAATTAAAGCAGTAGGGGAGATAATAACACTGTAAACGGGGACCAGATTTAGCACAGTATATCATACCTGAGGCTCAGCCTGAGAAGAGCCACCACTGGCTTGCTCATACAGGAATCAAAACAGATTTCCTACAGATCAGAGCTTGATTGAGAGTGAAGTGATCACTTGCCATTTGACTAAAGGAACATCTCTTTTGTTCAAGCAGTACTTATGTAACTAGGTCGCCTCTGTCTACTTTCTGAGCATATTCATGAAGTGTCTCAATCTTTGAGATTCACAGGACGTGAGTCCAGCAGCAAGGTCAGTTACAGTTGTTACCTCTTCACATATAGACAAATGAAACTTTTAGCTCTTATCTCATAGAAGATGTGCACACATAGATTCACATATATGTGCACCCCTTTTATGGAAAGTGGCTTTAGGATGAATTTACAGTATTTATAAATTACTAGCTACATGTAGTGATAATTGCTCCCCAGTTGACAAACCTACAGGATCCACATTCTATCACTAGTACTTCTTAGTTGGAATAAAGATCAGTTTGACACTATTCTTAAAACTCAAAAGAATAAAAGCAAGTTTGAAGTCCCTTAGCATTTTCTTTCCTTTTATATAATGATTCTTTCTGATAAGATAGGAAATGGATAATAAAAATCACACTATATATTAAGCATATTCAATTTTAGTCCCAAGCAAAGAAAAAATATTGACTTAAACATGCTCCATCTTTTTCCAAAAGGTAAAAATGGGCAAAAATGGAAACTCTTTCATTAGAAATGTTGGTAGCATATGCTCAATTTGATATTGTTCATATGTAAACCTAGTATCTAAGAATTTGTACATGTAAAGACTTAGTAAAAAAAAATTCCTATATAAAAATCAAGAAATATGCTCTAAAATATGAACCTACCACTTGAACATTTCAGGCATCAAAACTATGAGAAATATGTTTTTGTTATTCATAAGCTACCTTGCCCATGAATTTAGTTGGCTGAATGGAGTTAAAATTTTAATACATATCCCCTAATGTCAAGGCTGGACAAGGCAACTCAGCTGGAGGAAAAGGGCCCCAAAAGCAGGCAAAAGAGTCAGAGACACCACCAACACCTACTGTTAGGAGTATGATAAAAACACCAAGATAATAAACATAATATTTGCTCAAAAGACCTAGCTCAGAAACACATTAGCTCCCTGATTGTTCAGTCTCAATGATCTCCTATGAGGCATGCTTAGCTGATTATGTGAACCATGTTCTTGTGGTGTCCTCAAACCCTCTGGCTCCTCCAATCCTTCCTTTTCTTCTTCCTCTTCCATTGGATCTGTCTTATGTTTTCCTGTGGGTCTCTGAATAGTTGTTATGCACCATTTGGTTGATATCCCAAGGAGACTTGCTCTATTTTGTAGTGAAGTGGAGGAGGAATGGATCAGGGGAGTTGGGAGTTGGGGAGTAGAGATTTAGAAAGTAGAAAGAGGGAAAATTGTTGCAAGGATGTAATTTATGATAGAAGAATAAAATTAAATAGATAAATAACTGAAATATAAAAGATAAAATTAAAAGGAAGATTTTCTATTAAAGACTGATATATAGAAGTAGATATTGTTGAAATAACAACTTAAAGTGTATCAATAGCTTTAGACTAGGTTAAAGAGGAGAGGGCAGCAGGATTGGTGGTTTGTATTTTAGATAAACCCTAAACTGGTATGAAAAATTGTTAATAGGTGATTGCAATAGTAGTTATAGGAGGAGAAGTACATAGAATACCAAAATCTTAGAGAACAACTAAGATTGTTATATGTATACATTATTAAAAATTTCTAAATAGCAAGTACAATCAATTCTATGTATTATAGTACTCTTATACATTGGTAGAAATTAGTCATATATACAATAGCTAAGAGGTCAAAGAAAACACTCCATCTTTATTCCTGTGACCACCTTAAGTAATACATGGCATGTGCAAAAACCTGGAACATGAGAGGTGCACAGTGAGAATGAGCTAGGAAATCTTGTGAAATAGGGGTTGCATTGTTCTGTCCCAGATGTGATAATATAAGTGAAGGAAACTCAGGATGAAGAATAAACAAACCATGGACCACTAGTATCAAGTACAGTCTTAACACAAGCTCCGTCTGCAGAGGATCCCATTAATTTCATTCAAAGGTTTTTGTGAAATTCTCCTAGGAAAACAGGTCCATAGAATCCTGAGAGAACCACTCCCAGAAATAATACACAGAGCTAAGGCAAGTAGTGCAAGGATGGAATGCCATTGAACATAATAGTGAAGTTAAAATCCCACAACCCATCATCATTGAACAACTAACCCCTTCAACTGTTAGTTATAAAAACTTGATGCAGCATTATAAAATTCCAGATTTCTTTTTGTATCATGGAAAATTCTCAAAGGTGAACTACTCGAAAGTACACTTTGTAGCAAGATCTGAATTTTACATTGCTTATACCAAAATCTGACCTCCTTTACACAACTATCTTCCAATAATCATGCAAAAGTATTCAGAATACAAAATGCATTGGATGTGAATAATGACCACCTCAGTGTCCAGAGTCTCAAGAAATTAAGACATAATTTGATCAATATAAGATTTGAACTAAAACAGATGTCTAGTGAACCAACTGTGGACTCACAAATAGACTTATTTCTAAACTCATATTTGGACCACTAGATATCTGTTTTAGTTCAAATCTTATACTGCTCAATTTATGTCTTAATTTCCTATGGTTGATATATTTGCCAGAAAATGATTAAAGCAACGAGTAACCCTACATTTCCAAGAGACACAATTTTTTTCTTCTTCCTTTAAAAACTTTTTATTGGTTCTTTGTGAATTTTACATCATGCACACCAATCCCACTCATCCCCCTCCTCTCATGCCTACCTTCAACCCCAACAGAATGCCCCCCCCAACAGATGAAAAAATAATTATATTTTGGAAACTGTAGTGTGTCACAGTGTGTCCAACAATATACCCTCTGTCCAAACCTCTTTCACTGAAATGACTAGTTTGGTTTTGTACAAGATTTCTGGCTTATGTTACCCTACTGATATTAGAAACTCACTGGGACTCTTGGATAGGATAGTGTTTAGTTGCCTTGTGTTATGAAGATTCTGTAGTTTTAGATCTGTAGAACTAGTCCCTTCATGTTCTCCAGCAATTCATCGATGGGATGTATGTTGGGGTAGGCCCATTCAAAGCCCTGGATCTGGGCTTGAGAAGTATCTGAGCTGGTCAGTCTGTTGACTCTCCTGCTCTCATGCCCTCAGGGCCAGCTCACCAGTACCCCTTGCTGCCAAAGACATTTCTACCCTGCTACAACTGGTGAGGCATAGGGTTAGCTCTACTGCTTTCATGCCCCCTCCCCCAAAGGAAAACTCTCTCATGATGCCCAGGTGAGATGTAGGGAAAATTCCGCACAGCACTCAGACATCAACATGTCCCTACTGGGCAGTCCAGACTAGGAACACCTGCCTGGGTGCTGATGCAAGGCCATGCACCAAGGTGTAACCCCAGTGGCAGCACAGGCCCGGCCACCACTGTGGTCCCAGGTGGCATGACCAGCTACTCACATCAGGCAGCATTCCTCACTAGCCTGGAGTTTTCAGTTCTGCCTCTCTTCATTGTGACCTCATCCTTCTCTTTCTCTTCTGTTCCATTTCCTCACCGTGTACTTGTTCCTCTTAGTGAAGCTGGGGTCTCTAGGTGTCAGAGATAGTCTAAGTGGCTCGGATTGTGGCACTGGCAAATGTCAACTCAATCATGGTTCAGTGGTTGTATTGTAGGTATTTCCTTCAAGTCTAAATTAAAGGACTTATTAGTAACAATGAAAGGTCCTAAGAAAGCATCTGCACCATGATTCTCTCCTAATTTGTGGTGGTTTCTGATGATTCTTGGCACCTAGTAGCACACAGAAGCATCACTCCATCTGTGCCTCCATTTACACATGGCATTTTCCTTTATGTGCTCTTGGGTTACAATTTATCTAGTGTTGGAAAGACAGGAGTGTTTGGATGGGGATCAACCATAATCCAAAATGACTTCATAGAACCAAGACATTTCTAGGTAAGTTCATAGGGTTGTAGTCAATGGATCCCAGTAGTCACACATGCATCTGGAAAATATTTAGCACACTAATGTGTGTCAGAGAACATGAAAATGAAACTATATGATAATTACATTCAATGTGTAAGATACTTGATAAATTCAGCATCTAATCATAGTGAGAAGGAACAAAACGTTCATTTGTAGGAAGATGGATGGAAAAGGCACTCATAATAACTGAAACCAGAATTAGAGAGAAAACCTTTACCTATTTTCTAGATAGATTCTAGACTGATTTTAAAGACATGGAATTATACTGGACGCTAGCTGGGAAGAGGGAGAGATTCAGAGGGAAAGAGGAGAGAACTTAAGGAAAGGTATGAGGATGGAAATGTCATCCTACCAAGGACAGTATTGACTTCGATTAAAAAAATGTCATCATAAACTCACTGTTTTGTGCAGTCAGTGTGTTGATATAATGTCAAAAAATGGCTTCTCGTCTAAAAACAGAAGGACATTTCTTAGACTTAATTAATGGCAGAGAGAAAAATCTCATAATGAGCATTCTTAAGGATGAAGTGCTGACTACTGTTTTCTATAATAGAGAGCCAGATAAAAATACTCTTAACTTGATTTCAGCATTATGGGGAAAGGGATGAAGGAAATGTCTCATCAGTACCACGTTAAACTTTATTTCTGTTGAAAAAATTGTAAGAAATGTGAAAAATACTCCCATACTAAAAAGCAACATAACAAATTTCTAAGAAATAAGGAATAGAGGCCCCTTGGTCTTGCAAACTTTATATGACCCAGCACAAGGGAAGGCCTGGGCCAAGTAGTGGGAGTGGGTGGGTAGGGGAACAGGGGCAGGGGGGTATAGGGAACTTCCGGGATAGCATTTAAAATGTAAATAAAGAAAATAAAATAAAAAAGAAAGAAATTCAAAATTTAATTTTTATTTGGATAAAATGCTGACAAAATTTAAATAAATAAAATTTAAAGCATGTAACAAAACTATAAATATTAATTATGTATTAATTAACTAAAAGATACAAAATAAATTTGCATTCAGTTAAAAACTCTTATATTTAATTTATCTATATAATATGTATAGATGTCTCCAACAAGACAAAATATACATTCATTCAAATAAATCATGTTTTATTAGGAAAAGTACTAAGCTGACAATCCCTTCTAAATGTCATTTTGATCACAACTAGTCATAGTATGTCAGGAAGACTTTTTAAACAAAGAAAACTATATTAGCCAATATGTACTAGTCAGCATACATATACTTGTCAATGTCCTCCAAAGAACCAAACCCAGCAGGATAACTATATGTACACATAGAGAAAAGAAGAAGGATTAATTCTAGGAATGAATGCCAAAAAGTTACAGAGTACAGTGCCTACCAGATTGCTAACTGGCAAAGCCAGTAGGAAAAACCAGGCAGGCTTTTATTATATATTCAAGTAGAAATAATAAATATACTTTAAGATTGTTCCAATGAATTTAAGTTATGAATGTAAACTAATGCAAATGACTTCAATATTTTAGCAAATTTAACATGAACACTTGCATCAGTGAAGTCAGCAGCGATATTCTATGAGAGGACATTGATGACGTGAATGGTAGGGACCTTCACAAAGATCATTAAGTTAAGAAGTGACTAACTTCAGTCTTGGCACAAAGAAATACTGAAAGGCCTTATTCACACTTGAAAGATAACTCAAGGAGGTCATCTCAAATTTGACATAATCCTTAAGAATTGCATGACGTTATCTCTAATAAATCATGTGGCAAAAATACATTCCTGTAAATCATAAATATTAAGGAACTATCTCAGATCAACCTTGCTAAAGGAAAACTTTAATTATCATTATATTCTCTTTAGAAGATGATATGCAAAAATTGTTTATCATAGGAAGAAGTAATCAAAGAATATGCTGCCAAAAATGTCGGACAAAATGATTATAGATGTCTGTCAGGCCTTTAATTAAAGAATGTATTAGGTGATTATACTGTGTGTTGTCATGATTGTTGTATATTTTAGCATTTTATAATTTGTAACTTGTTATGGTTTTGCAGATTAAATAAGTGTTCATTTTCCTACCCAATTGTAAAATAATAACTTCATAATATTTTTTTCTTAATGAAGGCACATAGAATTAAATGCCCCGTCTTCCCAAGATCCAGAGCTAGCCCTGAAACAGCGCTGTCCAAGGTCAGCCTTAGAGTCTAGAACAACTCTCACTGCACCCCAGAAGTACTGCTCCAGGGTTGTACTGTGTCCTTCTCACCTCTCACCTCATCCCCTCTTGCTCCTAAATCCAGCCTTCCTATTTATTATCGTACACATCCTCCCTATCACCTTAACATATTCATACCATTATAAAATATTTGAATCCAAAGCTCAGGAATGACATTGTAGATCTCAACTCAGATACTCAAATGGAATTATAATTTGTTCCTCTTTGTCTGTAAAATCTCATACCCTTTATTCTAGTTCTCCTCTCCTTACAAAACATTGCTATTGGATAAAATCCACTGTAAAGTGAAAATATCATGAGGAGAAATGCATTGAACGCATCTCACCTTCCAGACAGCATACCTTAGCCTAGTCTATCTTAACTGTGCTAAGACCACATCAGCCTGTGGATGTTACATTAGAGTATATGTGAGCAAAATTATTTAAGTGACAGCCTGTTTTACACTAAAGCCTTAAGTATTTTATGTAATTTATTGCATATCTGTATCCCCAAGCAGTGCAGCATGGTACTCCATAGAGTAGAGGTTATTTAGCCTCATCATTGACAGCTGACAGTGAACAGTTTCTGACTATACCAATATTCCATCAATGATGTTATCCTGAAAAATATCATAAACCCAGAATGTGAAGCTCGATTTCTAATGAACAAATGTTGCTTTCTGTAGGTCTGTCAAGACAAAACTCTCTATGCCCCTTACAACCCAGAGAATATATGCGTACTGTCTCCAATCTTCTGTGTACAGGAGTCCTATTTATAGCAAAAGAGATAATCTATACAAGCAGCTACTCAATAATTAATTATCTTTGTGGCTTAATAGGTATTTCAATACCAATCATGACAATAACAATTTAAGATAAAATACTGAACTACGAATATATAAAGGAACAAGGATGGAGATTTATTCATAGTTTGGCTTTTATTTCTTCTGTATTTTATAAATTGTGCAATGCACACCAAACAGCAGAGAACTGCGCAGGGCTATGCCAGCAGGTGAATGGAAAAGTCCTTTTGGGTGCCTTGCCTGTTTTGATAAAGAAGCTTAAAAATGAATAATTGGATATTGTGCCCACCTTTAAACTGATATTTACATATAATGACAAGAAAAACATTTAAGATATAGAACATTTAAAAGATTGGTTGCATAATAGTTTACGCAGCATGGTGCCAGCATTAACATTTATGCATTCTTTGTATATACGCAGAAATCAAAAAGAAAATGGAAAAAAATGTCAATAGTAACAAGGTCCTCCGGGTAGTAGGACTGCTAAGGTCCTTTACATTTGCCCGTGGCTGCCCTGCCTCTACAATTAACACATTACAGTTTACATTAAAAATATTCCCAGCACTTTGAAGGTTCAATGGTATAGAATTATAAGTGGAAAACGGGAAATTACGTATATGTTTATTGCAATTTTGTGCACCAATATCAAGTGCATTTATTTGAAACTCATTTTCCTGAAGGAGAGAGGATAGATGAGGCAAATGAAGAGAGAAGAGAGAAGGGATCAAAGAAAGGGAAAAATATCAACAAACTATTTCTTTTGCCATGCAAACCTCTTTAGCAGTACTGTAACAATTTACTTCACTGGCGAGGTTTTCACCAATTTTAGTAAAATATCTGACACATACAAAGAGTGGGAAAGAAAAGTCTCAATTAGGGATTGTCATGCCAATTTGAATACAAATAGCTGATAAAAAATTAGTGTGAGAAAGTATAAAACAACATGACGAAAAATATGCAAAAGTAGACATAGATATTCCCAATGTGTTCAGTAAGCTAAGGCATAATGAACATTTTATTCTGAACCACAGAAGGAATTCAAAGCATATATAACCTGGACAGAAAGAGGGAGCTACCCTCACCTAAGCATGCAACACGATCAGCCAAGATTGAAATTTGATCTTGTGTGCACATGCATATGTGTGCACACACCCACACCAGTGTCATGCATTATGAATCCTTGAGACACAGAAAGGCTTGAACACTGAGCTGACATTTAAATGGCTATAAAAGCGGGCAGGAAAGCATCAGTAAAGGTATGGCCTTAGGGTTGTTCTACTGCTGTGAGGAAACAGCGTATGAGAAACAACTGAAGGAGAAAGAGCTTGTTTTTCTTACAGTTCCACATCACAGTTCATCATTGGAAATAGGAAAGGAAGTCACTCAGGCTAGGAACCTGGAGGCAGGAACCATTGCAGTCTACAGAGGAGTGCTTCTTACTCGCTTGCTCCTCATAGATTCCTCAGCATGCTTTCTTATAGAACCCAGAACCAACTTCCCAGGAGTTTCACTGCCCACAAAAGGCTGAGTCCTCCTATCCCTGTGATTACTTAAGAGAATGCCTCATGGGCTTACCTAAAGCTCAGTCTTATGAGGGCATTTTTCTCAGTTGAAGTTCCCCCATCTCAAATGACTCTCGCTGGTGCCAACTTAAAAATAAAACTATCCAGCACAGATGTTAAATGTTTCAACAATATGCCACTGAGAATTCCCACACATTATGCTCATCGAATATTCGGTTAACAAAAACAAAGAGGTATTGATCATAGAAAACCTGGATCTTGTCTGATTTTAAGAATCATCATTGTCATCCAGGACCCAACTAAAATGAAATGTCCCACATCTAATTTCTAATGACATGACTTACCGGCTGGGAAAGAACTGACTTAAATATGGACATCCACATATGCAGATTCCATTATAATAGCACCTTAAAAATAAAGCAAACACACAAGCCTATTAAAACATACTTGATAATGTTCACTGATTTTTATACATTTTATTCATTTTCCAGCAGAATTTAAAAGGATGAAATGGGATGGTTACCTACTATGATATTACCAGAAGAGTAGGGAAAAAAAAAATTCAAGTGTGCTTCATGTGGTCAAATGAGTGACTTTCTTCAAAAACTCCCTCCTCAGAAAAAATTAAAAATAATTGAAGTTAATCAAACACTAGGAATTAAATAAACATCACCACTTAATTTTCAGAGCATGGTAAGTTTTGTTCATGTCTAAGTCACCCTAGGTTTGAATCATTGGCTTATTTATGAAACTTTTTGAAAAAAAAATGCTGACCATTTACCTTTCATGAAATATATTGGCTTCATTCTTTTCTTTCTTTATTTTTTCAATCCAAATGTTGCCTCCCTTTCCAGGTCCCTCCTCCAAGAGTCCTTCACCACTTGTCCCCTCCCCTTTGCCTCTGAGAATGTGCTCCCACACCCACCTCATTCACTTACCCACTCCCCTTACCCACCTAACCCCACTTCAACCCCTTCACATCCCCTTTTCCTGGGGATCAAGTCTCTATAGGATTAGGCATATACTCTCCAACTGAGGCCAGACAAGGCATTCCTTTGCTCCATATGTGCTGGGGGCTATCGACCAGCCCATGTATGCTTTTTGGATGGTAGCTTAGTCTCTGGGAGCTCCCAGGAGTCTGGGTTAGTTGACACTGTTGGTCTTCTATGGGGTCACTATCCCTTTTTTCTCCTTCAATCTTCCCCCTAACTCTCCCATAGGAGTGCCCTACCTCAGGCCAATATTGGTTGTAAATATCTGTATCTGTCCCAGTCAGTTGCTGACAGAACCTCTCAGAGGACAACCATTCTAGGTCCCTGTCTGAAAGCACAACATAACATCAGTAATAGAGTCAGGGTAAGGCCCCAGTCCATGGGATGGATCCCAAGTTGGCCTAGTCACTAGATGACCTTTCCTTCAATCTCTGCTCCATTTTTGTCCCATCATTTTGTTTAGCCAGGAAAAATTCTGGGTCAAAAATTTTGAAGGCAATTTGGTAACCGCCATCCCTCTACTGTGACCCATGTCTATCTACTGGAGGTGGTCCCTTCAGGTTCCAACTCCATACTGTTGGGTATTTTGGGTAGGGTCATCCCCACTGAGTCCGGGGAGCAACTGGTTCTTTCTAGATGTTTGTCCCACCTGAAGCTGGATATTTCCATTGATTCTCCTGGCCCTCTTGACTTCATTCCTGCCTTCCCCAATACCTGATCCTGCCTCACCTTTCCCCTCCACATCTGAACACAATTCTTCACAGACATGGCAACATCAATTCTCAACTCCATATGAAAAAAACAGAAACAAAAACAAACAAGATGGTGAAAACAATTCTCAACAGTAAAAGAACTCCTGGAAAAATCACCATACTGGACCTCAAAGTGTACTACAGAACAATAGTGATCAATTCACACACACACACACACACACACACACACACACACACACACAAGGAATTGGTACAGAGAGATAGGTTGATCAATGGAATAGAATGGAAGACCCAGAAATAAACCCACACACCTATGGATACTTGATCCTTAACAAAGAAACCAAAAATATAAAGTGGGAAAATGAAAGTATTTCAATAAATGCTGCTGATCTACCTGGCAGTGTGCTTGTAGAAGAATGCAAATAGATCCATATTTATCATCTTGTACAAAGCTCAAGCCCATGTTGATCAAGGACCTCAACACAAAACCAGATACACTGAATCTAATAGAAGAGAAAGTGGAAAAGAGCATTGAATGCATGGACATGGGAGAAAATTTCCTATACCACTCCAGGGCACATACCCCAAAGATGCTTTACCATATCACAAGGACACATGTTTCAGTATGTTCATAGCAGCCTCATTCGTAATAGCCAGAACCTAGATACAACCCAGATGTCCCACAACACAAGAATGAATACAGAAAATGTGCTTCATTTACACAATGGAGTACCATTCAACTATTAAAAATGAGGACACCAGGAAATTTGCAGGCAAATGGATGGAACTAGAAAACATCATCCTTAGTGAGATAACCCAGACTCAAAGGACAAACATGGTATGTCCTTACTTATAAGTGGTATTGGCCTAATGTCTTAAAATATGCTATTTTCACTACATATGTATGTAAATGTAAATATTACTTTTATTTCCTCAGTATGGGATGAGATGATAGCCATACCCAAGCTTTGTGAATATGTAGCTTGGGCTGAGCCCAGAACATTTCTCTGTTCTAACTCTCCCTAGGCCTGAAGTGTCTAGTCCTATACTATCTTCCAAACTGTGTCTGTTAACTTAGACCTAGAATACTTCAGCTGACTTTCCTCTGAATAACTTCACCCTTTTTAACACTTTCTAGCCTCTGACTGCCTAGTTCAACTCTGCTGTTCTGGCTCAAACTCCTCTTCAAGCTAACTGATTTAATCTGGCTTCTATTAGTTTCTCACTGAATTGTTCTGCTTGGCCTCAAATTAACTCTGCCAATTTGTTCTAATCTTCTGGCTTCCTCTTAATCCTTGGTTTCAACTGCCTATGAATGAACTCATGAGCAAACTCAACTCCAATAAACTACACTCACACAGCTTAACTGCAACAAATTCAAATCCACTAAACCATACTGACTAACTATCTCTCCCTGTACTGCTCTTAGTTAACCTCTATATCTTGTCTGTTCTTGTAAAAGTTGGTTATATCCTATCTCTGACTCTTCTTGTCAAATATTTCTCTGATTCATCACTTTTAAACATGGGTGCTTCCATTTACAAACTCACTTAACCTTCATTTTTTAGGATAAAAAGTGTGTACAATTGACAGTGTCCTTTGCCCCATAGAGGCTTTGTAATTTTCTGAGGTCCCATTTGTCGATTCTAGATCTTAGAGCATAAGCCACTGGTGTTCTGTTCAGGAAAATTTCCCCTATGCCCATGCGTTCGAGGTATTTTTCCCCCACTTTCTCCTCTTTAGTTTCAGTGTAACTGGTTTTATGTGAAAGTCCTTGATCCACTTCAACAAGTTTTGTACAGGGAGATAAGAATGGATCGATTAGCATTCTTCTATATGCTGACCTCCAGTTGAACCAGCACCATTTGTTGACAAATGCTGTATTTTTTCCACGGGATGGTTTTAGCTCCTTTGTCGAATATCAAGTAACCAACCAACAGATTTAGAAAAGATCTTTACCAATCCTACACTGAGTAGAGGGCCAATATCCAATATATACAAAAAAACTCAAGAAGTTAGACTCTAGAGAATGAAATTACCTTATTAAAATGGGGTACAGAATTGAACAAAGAATTGTCAAGTGAGAAATATCGAATGGCTGAGAAGCACCTAAAGAAATCTTCAACATCATTAGTCATCAGGGAAAGGCAAATCAAAACAACCCTGAAATTCCACCTCACACAAGTCAGTATGGCTAAGATCAAAACCTCAGGTAACAGCAGATGCTGGCAAGGATGTGAATAAAGAGGAAAATTCTCCATTGCTGGTGGGATTGCAAGCTGGTACAACCACTCTGGAAATCAGTCTAGCAGTTTCTCAGAAAATTGAGCATAGTATTACTTGAGTACCCAGCTATACCACTCTTGGATATAAACCCAGAAGATACTCCAACATGTAATAAGGACATATGTTCCACTATGTTCATAGCAGTCTTATTTATAATAGCCAAAAGCTGGAAAGAACCCAGATGTCCTTCAACAGAAGAATGGATACAGAAAATGTGATACATTTACCCAATAGAGTACTATTCAGCTATTAAAAACAATGACTTCATAAAATTCTTAGGCAAATAGATGGAACTAGAAAATATCATCCTGAGTGAGATAACCCAATTACAAAAGAACACACAGAGTATGCACTCACTGATAGTGGATATTAACCCAAAAGCTCAGAATACCCAAGATACAATTCACAGACCACAGAAATTCAAGAAGAAGGAAGACCAAAGTGTGGGTGCTTTGGCCCTTCTTAGAAGGAGGAACAAAATATTCACAGAAGAAAATACAGAGACAAAGTGTGAAGCAGATACTGAAGGAAAGGCAGAGACAGTCCCCTGGGGATCCATCCTAGATAGTTACCAAACCCAGACACTATTGTGGATGCTAAGAAGTGCATATTAACAGAAGCCTGATATAGCTGTCTCCTGAGATGCTGTGTCAGAGCCTGACAAACACAGAAGCAGATACTCGTAGCCAACCATTTGACTGAGCGTGGAGTCCCCAAGGAAAGAATTAGAGAAAAGACTGAAGGAGCTGTGGTCTTTAAAACCCACAGGAAGAACAATGTCAACCATCCAGATCCCTCAGTGTTCCTAGGGACTAACTAAACTACCAACCAAAGAATACACATGGAGGGAACCATGCCTCCAGCCGCATATGTAGCAGAGGATGGACTTGTTGGGCATCAATGGTAGGAGAGGCCCTAGGTTCTGTGAAAGCTAGTTGCCCCAGTGTAGGGAAATGTGAGGGCAGAGAGGTGGGAGTTGGGAGTTGGTGGGAGGGTGGGAGAACACCTTCATAGAAGCAGAGGGAGTGGGGAGGGGATCTTGATTTCTGGGGGGGGGGGAGACGAGGAATGAGGATACATTTGAAATGTAAATAAAGAAAATATCCAATTTTTTAAAAGGTGTTTTCTAAGTGTTTGTGTGTATTCTAGGAAGAGAGATTAAAGGAATGTGGTCCTTTAATCTCTTCTAGGTCTGCATTCCAGTGGGATCACACAGACCTAGAAGGTCTTTGTATATGATCTCTTATCAGAGCAGCCATATTGTCCAACTAAAATTTTTCTCCATATGTAAAATTACTTCAGCTAGGTATAAAAGATCTGATTCAGAAGAGTAGTAATCCGGCCTATGTGTCAGCAGGATTTTGTTTTCAAAAAAACGCCTCATGAATCACAATTTTCAATTATATATTAAGGATGTATCAAAAATGAGACTAGAAAAAGCATGGAATAAATATTGCAGATATGATTATTATACACATAGTCAAAGATGATGAAATGTATTAAAATGTGACAGTATCTATTAATGTTGAGTATTTTGACACTTCACGGTTTCTTATTTTTATTTGATTTTGTTATTAATTTTAACAGTATATATTTACTGCTTCTTGTTGTTGTTTAACAATATCTCATCAAGTTTCCATGGAATGAACTATGAAGAACAGCATGGCCCAATTTTGAGTGACATTCTCCCTGTGCCTCCCCAAGAGCTTGGACTGAAGGTATCATCCCTCATACTCAGCTAGTATTATAATCTTTAAAATGAGTCATACTATCTTATTCAGCATTCAAAATTAAGGAAGTGAAATGTGAGTGAGTGAGTGCCAAGACTTAGTCTATGTCTGCCACTGATAAATCTAATCTCAAGACCTGCCAAAGTATAAGATATCTGGGTAAACAAATGTTTGCTCATTAACTACTGCAATTGATCTAAATATCATTGCTCTGAGTTTTAAATTCTGGAAAAAGGAATAAACAATCCCTAAACCACAGAGAGTTAAAAAAAAATACTATCTACTATTATTGGGTCTAGAATATTTTTTATAACATAAGTAACCATGTAGATATATTTAAGTATTATTTTCCTTATTGGTAATAATAAACAATAATAAACAAATTATATGAAGATGTGATCACAAGGCACTGTCTTGTTACCTCTTTTTACACACTGTATAATCCTCCATATATTTAACTATCACTACCTACTTCTTCAAAGATTTTCACATTACAACAGAAATCTTCTATAGATTTCTTTTGTTTGCTTTTTTGTGGTCAAGTTAAGAGAAGTTAAATATAAACTTTTATAGATTCTTAATTTTCTTAACATTATTCAAGAAGAGAATAAATTATTACATGCAATTTTAAATGCTTTAACTAAATTTCCTACATCAATTCTTTCATTCATATATTTAGCTTGGTATGAAAATATAATCAGTATACAGATAGATTTACCATCTTTAAATTTGTACAACTTTGGAAACAATGGACAAGTTAAGAACTAGGCAGTTAAAACACCAAGAACACTCTCTTCATGTAACTTGAGAGCTGAGCAATTTTGAAATAATCTACAAGGTACATGTCATTTGAACTTGAATGGATTTCTTCTGTATCTTAGCAGAAACCAAATAGAATAGATAGGAAAATAAAAATCCTGTTGTGCACCATGCTCCATGTGTATAACAGGCTCCACTGACTTCAGAAATGTTTCATGCTCTAAAATTCACTATTCTGTTTTCTATCCATGCTTCAAAGTTCATTATTCTTTTGGAGATCATAAGCAACAATAAGACAAATAAGATGATTTTTGTTGGTATATCTGAATGGTCCTTCAAAAGATATTCTAATTATATATTAGAAATAAGTCTCCATCCTTCCTTCCTTCCTTCCTTCCTTCCTTCCTTCCTTCCTTCCTTCCTTCCGTCCTTCTTTTCTTCCTCCCATTCTCTCTTCCTTCCTTTCTTTCTTCCTCCCTCCCTCATTTTCTGTCTCTGTTTCTATCTCTATCTAAAGAGATAGATACAAGTATGTCACATAGAACATATAAGTTCAAACTACAACTCTCAGGAATCACATCTCTACTTCACCTTGTGGGAATATTTAAAACCCAGGGCTGCATGCACATACCTGTTTTGCATTCTCAGGGTAACAAAAATGCTTTCACAATAGAATATCATAAATGTAAAGGGATTATTGTAATTGTGACTTTTCGGGAGCTTTGACTTTTTCCTATTCACTGTCTGCCCTATTCATTTTGTGTTGGTGTGGGGAAAAATAAACTATTGCAACTTGGGACAAGAAATCATTTATCTCATGTTTAGCTTACAATCTACCATTAACGGCAAACTAAAAAGAAACATGGAAGTAGAGACCACAAAAGAACGATGTTTACTGACTTGCCTTCTCTGGTGGAGTCAGCCAACTTTGTTATACAGCTTGACCCAACTGCCCAGGGATGTGCCAGCCACAGTTGACTATTACAATATTGAAGAATCATATATATATATACTTCACTTCGCCAGCCAAATGAAGGCAATGCTTCAACTGGGGTTCTTTCTTCCCAGATGTGTCAAGTTGACATTTGAACCCAACTTTGACACTGTATCTTTGCTTCACCCAGAAGATAAATCCATACATTTCCAGTTTCATAAAAGTTCACATCCCCAATAACAGAGATTGTACCTACACTATTTCCCAAAGGAATAAGTGTACAAGACTGAAAATAGTGGAAATGTAAAGTCAGGACAAATTTTAATTCCTGGCCCTCACAAGTTCCATTAAGCTATATGGTTTCTCACAGCCATGATTCTGCTAATCAATTACACTAATAGTCTAACGGAAACAACAAAACCACAGCATTAAAGTAACAAGTGTTTCTCTAAAGGGAATGAGATAAACAACTTAAAAATAGTCTATTAAATACTAAAGTATGTGTGTCATAGAAATTTGTGGTATTTTCCAAAAGGAAGATAGTATAATTCTCAAATAATAGCATTGTAGGAGTTTAATGTGCTGGCACTAGAAACAAAAGATATCTAAAAGAAAGATGAGTGAATAACATATTTAAATTTTATTGTATTCTATATTTTACATACAATTTTAACTGTGAGGCATTTTGCTAAGTGAGCTTTCTCAATAAAATGGCTTGAAAGAACAGGAAGAAAGGTAGTGTGTCTGAAACATTCTGAGAATAATATGGGATGAGTTTGGAAACAGGCATATTTCAAGCAATGTGTTCTCTTATCTATTTATATATCATGATATGTATTTTATTAGTGGAGCTCCTTTATTATATATGTGTGGGGTGGGGAGGGTTTATATGTGTGTGAGTGTGTGTGTGTTGTTACTCCAAATATTTTCATAATGTAGAAGAGTAATAAGAAAGAATAGTCAAGAGTCTTTTGCTAGCAAGAAGTTTGAGTGCTTTAGCTTGTGATAGATCATGTGATTTGGGATGGAGAAAAGATTTAGCTGCATGTACCATTTAGATCAATAATACTAGTTCATAAACAGCATGTAAAAGATGAGCAGAATGGCAAATACAGAAGTGGATGCTCATTGTCATCTATTGGATGGAACACAGGGCCCCAGTACCCAAGGAACTGAAGGGGTGTGCAACCCTATAGGAGGAACAACAATATGAACTAACCAGTAACCCCAGAGATCATGTCTCTAGAGGCAGATGTAGCAGAAGATGGCCTATCATTGGGAGGAGAGGCCCTTGGTCTTGCAAAGATTATATGCCCCAGAACACGGGAATGCCAGGGCCAGGAAGCAGGAGTGGGTAGGTTGGGGAGCAGGGCAAGGGGAGGGTATAGGGGAATTTTGGGATAGCATTTGAAATGTAAATGAAGAAAATATCTAATAAAATTTGTTTTTTTAAAAAAATCCTATATGATGTGTGTATTGGCTAGCTTTGTGCCAACTTGACATAGCTGGAGTTATCACAGAGAAAGGAGCTTTAGTTGGAGAAATTCCCCCATGAAATCCAGCTGTGGGGCATTTCCTCAATTAGTGATCAAGGGGGAGAGGCCCCTTGTGGGTGGGATCATCTCTGGGGTGGTAGTCTTGTATTCTATAAGAGAGCAGGCTGAGCAAGCCAGGGGAAGCAAGCCAGTAAAGAACATCCCTCCATGGCTTCTGCATCAGCTCCTGCTTTCTGACCTGCTTGAGTTCCAGTCCTGNATCCTTTGGTGATCAANAGCAGTATGGAAATGTAAGCCAAATAAACCCTTTCCTCCCCAACTTGCTTCTTGGTCATGATGTTTGTGCAGGAATAGAAACCCTGAGTAAGACAATGTGTCAACTGTAAAAAATGCTACCACAGAAGTACTACAGGATGCAGTATTTAATTTGATGTTGAAGGCACAGTTTGTGAACTGATTTTGTCAGGGATCTATACCTAGACTGTAGCAGAGGCAGTGCTCCTTTTGCACTGTTTAAGTCAGTCCAAAACACTTTTGAGTAGTGTTCTCAGAGTCAAAAGAAGAGTAAGTTCCATGTTTGTTTGTTTTGTTTTGTTTTGTTGTTGTTGTTTTTTTAAGGATGCAGAATCTCAACGATCATTTTGATACAGCTCTCAGTAAGATTTGGTCCCAAATCTTCCTTAAATGTCTCTCGGTAGGAACTAAGTCTATGGAACTGGCAAGTGAAGGCTGATATCTGGCTGCCACCCAGCCCTTCATTCATTTATATCCCAGAAATTTTCTATGTTCCAACAGATCAGCATCCATCAATGCAAAGATACCTAATTTCTTAATTTGAAAAATAAGGCATAAGTCCCTTCTTGATCATTTGCTTTATATCTATAATCTTTGCTCAAAACTTTCCAGGAATAACTAAATTTTCAAATTATGATCTAAATTTTAAGTCATTACCATCCCCCTGTAGCACATCCAGTAAATGGAAGCAGATTGTCTGGAAAGTAAGTCTCTGGCTTCACAAAGAGTATTTCACAAAGTGTTTTATTGGATCATAATTGATGATACATACATACACAGAGACTCACCCATGCTGAAACAAGTTCAAAGTAATGTCTTACTGGAAAACTTCTAAGATCCTTTAATGAAAAGTCATTTTTTTCCTCTTCACACATTTCATCAATAAAAACTCTGAGAACATGCGTCTAATTGATTTAGATGTGGTCATGTAAAAGCAAATAAGTGAGCTGCTACATTATGCTGTGTGTTGTAAAATATACAATGTAGTAACATTTTTAAATACATAGCAACAACTTTTCTCCTCTTTGTTCACTATATGTTCCTTAATCATCTATGAAATAAAGAAATAATGACCTACTTCTTCAATGTATTGATATATAATACAAATTCACAAAGAAATTATGGGTATGCAGTTTCTCCAGAATATGTGAATCCATGAAAGATTAGTTCCCCAAGAGAATCTGTAACATGATTCTTTCTCAGAAAATATGTGCCAACAGTCTGATTACTGGAACATAAGCAAAGGTAGATAGATAGATAGATAGATAGATAGATAGATAGATAGATAGATAGATAGATAGATAGAAGATAGGAAAAGAGATAGAGTAGAAAGCAAGAAAGGTAAATGGATAAATAGATGGGACAGAAAGTAAAACAGATAGAGCTCCTTTTCTTCCCATGTGTGAGGATTCAGCAAAAACATGGCTTGAATTAGAAAGGGGACACTAATCATACTTAAATATTGATAACAACTTAAAATGTTCAATCCCTATAACCACGAGAAAAAAATTCTATTGTTTACAAATCACTCAATCTAAAACATTCTACAGTAGCAGTCTGAACATATTAAACAAGTATCTTTCAATTTCATAAATGTTTTAAACTGGTTTTCAAGAGAATCCACATTTATGGTGACTGAACTTGCATGGCTTTACTCAGCAAAGTAGTTCCCTGTTTACTTGATCTCCAGAAATCCTTTGAACAATACAAAATTTCTTTCTTCATTTGCATAAAATGTAAAAATTATAGCTAATATGGACTTAGAGAAACAGAAGTTTTTGTGAACTGACATATATTTATGTTCAGGGTTAAACTTCATTGATCACTTGATAGCTTGCTTGAATTGGACATTCATCCATTTGTTATACAAAGTAAGAAAATCTTGAATGAGCATTCCAATATTGATTCAGGATTTCTTATGACAAAATTATCATTGCATTACTTATGATTTTCCAATTCAAAAAAGTTATAACTTCTGAGTAGAGTCTAATCTACAGAAGAGCAATAATTTTTCTCCTAAAACAACAAAGAATCAGAAGCACTAATGCATTGTCTCCTTTTCTTCGTCAACCATTTATGAAATTCAACAGAAGCAAAATTTTAAGTTAGTACCAATCATTATATTATATTGTAAAACAAAAGCAGCAAAGGTATTTGTTTTACAGTCAATCAATCAAAGCAGAGTGTACAAAAGAATCATATCAATCCAGCATAATTTGGATTTTGTTTTTGTAAGCCATTAAAGGAAATAGGAAGGGAAATCTATAAACAGGAGATCTTTCTCAAATGTGAAATATTTTTAAATGTTAGCCAAATCAGGAAGAAAGTTTCAAGGTGTTATGCCAACAGGAATTTGGTTGCTATCCATCCTGTTCCCAGAGGCTAAGAATGCAAGAGACAGTAATTGATTTCATCCAAGAGGAGCCTTCACCCACAACGCTCACTGTTCTTATATACATCATTAGTCAGACAAAATAAAGTTTCCTAATGGGATTTTAGGTTCTCTTAAGCTTAAAATGTGTTTCTTTGTGATCTAATTATCAAATTTCAAGATTACATCACATGTCATAGTTTGTTTATTCTCAAATTGATAGAAAGGCAAACAGTAGGAATAGAATCAAGACTGCAGGTCCAGGGAACAGGATAACCAGAATTGTGCCATGTGCCATAGGTGGGACACAGTTTTAGAGTGCTAGTAATGACATCAACTAATCATCTGAGTCAGAGAATGTATAGGAGACAAGAAAACAATTTAGCAATGAAAAGAAGGCAAGATTGTCATCGAAATTACCCATAGTAACTTCTCTTAATAGATTTCAAAGTCTGCCTTGAGACCAACAGTATTAAGAGGGCTTACATGGAATCCCTTAATTTATAGTCATTCTTTTTTATTGGATATTTTCTTTATTTACATTTCAAATATTAATCCCTAATCATTCTTGAACTGGAAAATGAATAAGCAACAAAGCAAGCAGAACCACAATCAGAGAGTGACCTCATATTTTGTAAATGAATGGGCTTGCATAAGGAGTCAAGAAGTTTCTATTATACTTGGGACAACTCCAGATTTTTTATTTCTACCATTTTATTAATGATTTCTTTTTCATACACACATACCAATATGCGTATAAGGTATTCATCTGTGCATATAGTAATCATATTTTTGGGTCAGTAAAATATTCTCTATCAAGTTTCCAACTCTATTTTCTGTAACTTCTATTTTGTTCAAGCATGAAAGTCTAGGATAAAGAATACTATTTCTTAAAACACTTACTTATAGCAAAATAGAAAGTCAGGGGAAAGAAATATTATTCATTAAACAGTAGGGCCCTTTCTATCCCCAGATACTGATAGTACCTTAAATGATTAAAAATCTATTTCTTGACATTTAGAACACAGGATGTCGCTCTTTGTGTGTTCCATACTGTTAAAGTGGAAACAAAACAAACAACTTGTTCGTAAGGTATAAAGCTTAATAATAATATAGTCAGAAAAAAATAAGAAAAATGCATTTGAAGTACAGTACTGATTCAGTTCATACTATTAAACCACCTTTTCTATATAACTAAATTAAGTGGCAATCACTTGGGAACAGATGCCATGACTAACAAATTATCTGAGCTACCTTGAGAAGCTTGCAGAATTGTTAAAATATTATGGAAGTTACTAGAGCCTAGGTCTAGCTTCCTATATCACTCTTTGTTTTCACAAATGATTGCTTGAGCATCAGATCTAAACATCATTTTTATTGGCAACACTAGCTCTTTGTTTCCTCATTTGGAAGACAGTTGAACATCCCAAACTCTTCACTAGAAACAGTACAGCATTGCCCTGTTAACTTCAGCAGCTCTACCTTTCTGTCATCTCAGCGTAACTACTTTTCTGCTGATGAATTAAGTAGCAGAATGTTGTTTCAGGTTGTGTTTGAAGGCTGTGTGCCCTAGAGGGAAATTCCAGAATCAGCTTATTCGACAGAGCTGCTTTGTCTAGCCTTCATTTGATTGAGTGTGGTCCATCCACAAAGTGCTTCAGAGCAGAGATGCAGGGATGCAGGGTGATATATAATAACTAAATAGGCATAGCTGTACAGAGGTACTTAGGCCTGGAGACAGAAGAACATTATGGCTATTTATCATTATGGCCAACAATATTTATAAAGAAAACTTACACAAAAATATGTCAATGAGACCAGTTCAATTATTTATTGTTATTAATGTAGCTGAAAACAATCACTTGGAAAGATCACTTTAAAATACTTACTTGATGATCAAATTCTTTATCAAAACACCCTTACTCAGACCTTTCATTCCAGGTGTTATTTTTAAATAATTTTTCTCATTTGTGTTAATACTTTAAGAACACTGACATAATTCACATCAATGACATTATCCAGCAATTCTGATAACTACAAGAGAATAACCTGTTGATTTCGGTCAGACATTAGAATTATTATAATACTAAACGAAGCACCACTGAGTCAAGCTTTTATCATTTGTGATTTATTATGTACAATATATTATACCATTCTAAGTATAGAAAATAATTTTGAAATGTGCTTGCAAGTTCTGTATTTTCCATCTTATAATCAGAATGACACCAAAAAACTCAATATTATAGCTCAGTCTTCCATGAAATGATAACAGAAAAATTACACACACACACACACACACACACACACACACACGCATGCTCACACAAACACAAGCTACTTAACAGTCATAAATGTATGTAATACATTGTCACATGGATGTAAATCCATCCAAATAATCAGTAGGATATATTAAAGTGTTTTGTTCCAATGAAGCAAGGACTGTATGATGAAAGAGGCAAAATGAAGCACTCAGCAACCCAGGCATTCTCTCATGAATAATCATAAGAGAAAACAATAAACAACCTTTAAGAAAGCAATAAGCCAATATCACAATGTTGGACACATATGTGTTTTATCTAGTAATTCTACTATTAAGTATTTATTTGATGGGAACTCCAAAATAAAAATATTGACTAATATTATGTAATAAATAAGTAGACTTATTATAGTAATTGTATCATAAAAAGTGAGAAAATCTTATAGTTACATAGCTTATATAAGACATCTATATAAGAATGTTGAAAGAAAAAAATAAGTACTTAGGGTTGTAAATGTAACTAATTCACCTGATATCATTATCATCTCAAAGGCTTATTGTTGAGTAAGCTTATCCTTTCTAGTTCTTTCTGAGCTCTGGCTGTCTGTCTCAACTTAGCTGTTGTGGCTCAAACTCCCTTCAATGCTAACTGATTCAATTTGTTTTGCTCAGCTTCTCCTGAACTGCTATGCTTGGTCTCAAACTATCTCTAGTAATCTGTTGTAATCTGGTTCCTTCTCATTCTTGGCTCATTCTGTCTTCACCCCTGTCTAGCATCTTTCTGCAACCTATCTGTAAAATATTATATTTCCTCCCTCCCCCTCCCACATCGTACTCCTCCTGAAGATTCAGGATGTTCTCAAGGAACATAAACATTCCATCCTGCAGGGAAGCTCCTTAAGTTCAGGAAGTCTCTGAAACTAAGGAGATTCACTAGGCCCCCTCCTTTCCCAAATGTATGTAAACAATAAGGACTGATGAGAACATTCTCAGGGAAGCTAAGTTGTCTCGATTATATTTCAGACCACGTAAAATCCCAGAAGGAAACCAAGACAAGTCAAGCTGCCTGGAAGAAGTGAAGACCAGAGGAGTTTTCTGGCAGTGGCAATATGAAATCAGTTGATCTGCCTGCTGACTGTGAATCCCAGGTCTCCTGTTTTCATGTGCTATGACAATGAAAGGATGGGTATTTTGTGATGCGGTTCTCCCTGAGTCATTTCTATTCCTGTATTTGACCCATTAGCCATATTCCTACAAGTAACCCTATAAAAGTTCATTGGTTGGTTAAGTTAGATGTTTTGGGGCTCCTTTTAGTCTGTACTCAATTTTTTTATTAGGGATAAGTAAATACTGTTTCATATTTCCATAGGAACAAAGTTCTACAAGTTCCCATGTCAATCGGAGCACTGTCTGTGTGATCACATGAAGGTTCTTTGAATAAGTGAAGGTGTGACAACATCTTTATCTGAACATTTAGTTTTTCATTTTGGGTCCCGCCTTCATGAAATCATTCCATCTGTCACACTTTGAGGTAAGTAATTTAAATCTTCACTAAAATGTCAAGTTTCAACCTGACTTATTAAAGTTATTTTGATGTGTGTTGAATTTGCTCCAGATCCTTTCTGCTATTTTACCATCCAGTGTTGCTCACTACTTCCAAATTGCATCTTCACCAGGCAGGCAGTTCAGAGTTTCCTTCATTCTAGAGTAGTTCATACAAATATGCAATGAAATATGATTAAAAATAATCACATTTTCCCTTCAAATACCCTCATATCCCTTCCAAAATATGCCATAGTCGGGTTCATTTCATGATTTTATAACCTTCTAAGCTCAGTGATTACTGTTGGTGTGTGTGTGTGTGTGTGTGTGTGTGTGTGTGTGTGTGTGTGTTGAGTCATACAATAGACAATGGAGATGAGGAATATGCAAATGGCCACACCTCAGGAAAAAAAAATGGTTCTGTTTCCTCCAACAATTCTGAACTGCCAATAACTCCTCAGAAACAAGGGACAAGTGGAGAGAAAAATGCAGGAGGTGATATCTATTTTGAAAAAACATCTTGTGCAAAGCCACATTAATGTCACATCTTTTGCAAGAAAATTATTTTGTGATGTTTTCCTAACATTTTTTTGTTCTCATATACTGAGGTATACATGAATTATGATTAACTAATTGCCATATGTTTTAAGGTAAAATTGATACTCCTCATGTAACTATAATTTCTGAAAATAATGCTTATTCTTTGTTTACCTGTTAGGTTTTAAATCAGTAAACATTCTGCCTTCCAAAAAACTAAAGCTTATTTATAGAATATTTTTAAAACTGAACATATCCAAGGAACAACTATAAATCATTTTGTCAGTAGATAATAATCTACTCTAAAATTAAAGAAAATCTAGGGGAAGTGTGGAAAGTGAGTTCAGGAAGGTTGCCTAGAGATAAAAGCAATCTTTGAATCAAATATACAATAAAGTGTTGAAAGGTATATTCATATCAGGCAAGAGAGTACATTCTCTACAGATTAAACACTGACACTGAACATAGGAAATTTTAATGAGATTTTGTTAGAGTTGGGTTAAATATTAGTAGTAAGAATCAAAGAAGAAAACATGAAATTTGCAAAAAGTAAATGCTGAATATATATGGAGATGAGAGAATTTAACAATAAATCTATGGTATATAAAATTGGAGTTTCAAGTAACCGATGCCTCCGAAAATGTGTTTAGTAAATATCAAGATTTGCTTTGTGTAGCTTTGGGGCACTAAGTCAATGCATTGATTCACCCTTACACTGCAGGACAATACAATTGATAAATAATGCATGAGAATTGAAATCCTAGAGAATATACTGCTCAAATCTAAGAAACTTATTTTTGTTATGAGAATTCAAACTAAACTATACAATGCTCTGTGCAAATGCTTTTGGCATAAGCTTTCTGGGTTTGGCTTTAGACAAGCAAAGGCAAGTAGAGATAGCATGAACCCTTGGTAGAACATAAACAATGAAGTCCTTCATTCAGACCAGAGACTTATCAGGTTCAGCGAATTATCTTTGTTACACTTTCAATTGCTGTTCACTTCTCATAAGGACAACATTTAATTGAGCTGACTTACAGGTTCAGAGATTCAGTCCATTATTATCGAGGCAGAAAGCATGGCAGTGCCCAGGCAGGCGAGGCACTGGAGGAGCTATATCTTGTCCTGAAGGCAAATTGGAAAAGACTGTCTTGCAAACAGCTAGGAGGAGGGTTTTAAAGCCCACAGTGACAAACTCCCTCCAACAAGGCCACAACTCCCAACAGTGCCACTCCCTATGGGCCAAGTATATTCAAACCACTACATGGCCCCACTGAATAAAACACACCTGGGTTCAAACCCAGCCCCACACTAACTGGCAGTGACCTTGGATAAAATGAAGTGGTTACAGAATCTTATGGAATTTCTTTTAGTAAATTCAGTTGTCTCAAGTAGAGCTCAAATAATACTTCAGGGCTCTCAGTACTGTGTTTTAGATCATGCCTTTCCCTCTACATAAAGATTCTATTCCAACATTGCCCCACTCCCTTTTGCTTTGAGTGGTTCCTACAGAACTGTTTGCAACTGAATGTGTATATGCATGTTGATCTCCCCACCCCAACCAGCATCACTCTACGTCCTGAAAGTCTCTGTCAGAACATGGATGGAAACATTATAATAATGTCACTAAAAATATTGCTTTTCATTATCATTCAATCTAAATCAAGAAATGATTTCCTTAAATTCCTCAAACAAGTGTGGAAGTAGACCTGAGCAGAATGAGAAGTGAATGTGATCAGGGTGCATTATGTGAAATTCTCAAATAATCACTAAAAGTATTATTTTTAAAAACACTGCTTTTCTCAGAGTTGGCAATGAGTTTGTGAGTTCTTTATCCAAGAGTCGGTTTGAAGGCTTATTTTTCAACATTAAATTGATGACTTCCTAAACATTTACTTCCTTTTAAATGTTTCCTCATTTTCTTCTATATTTCATAATGTCCTTAATAAAAAACGTTGACAGCACATTGAATTATTCTTTCACATAACTTAAGCTTCACAAAGGAAAAGTCTACTTCTGTTGCCTTTCTCAAATGCACCCAACTGCCCAGGACAGGTGGACTCCAAACAATGCTTGAAACTTTTAGGAGAATTTTTACTAATTGAAAGTGTGTTGTTGGTGGGATTGCAAGCTGGTACAACCACTCTGGAAATCAATCTGGTGGTTTCTCAGAAAACTGGAAATAGTATTACCTGAGTACCCAGCTATACCACTCTTGGATATATACCCAAAAGATACTCCAACATGTAATAAGGACACATGCTCCACTATGTTCATAGCAGCTTTATTTATAATAGCAAGATGCTGGAAAGAACCCAGATGTCCCTCAACAGAGGAATGGATACAGAAAATGTGGTACATTTACACAATGGAGTACTACTCAGCTATTAAAAACCTTGAATTTATGAAATTCTTGGGCAAATGGATAGATCTGGAGGGTATCATCCTGAGTGAGGTAACCCAATCACAAAAGAACTCACATGATATACACTCACTGATAAGTGGATATTAGCCCAGAAACTTAGAATACCCAAGATACAATTTGCAAAATACATGAAACTCAAGAAAAAGGAAGACCAAAGTGNAAATGGATGGAACTAGAAAATATCATCTTGAATGAGGTACCTCAATCAAAAAAGAACACACATGGTATGCATTCACTGATAATTGGATATTAGCCCAAAAGCTTGGGATACCCAAGATACAATTCACAGACCCCATTAAGTTCAAGAAGAACAAACACCAAAGTGTGGGTGCTTCGGTCCTTCTAGAAGGTGAAATGATATACTCAAGGGAGGAAAGATGGAGACAAAGTGTGGAGCAGAAACTGAAGGAAAAGCCATCCAGAGACTGCTCCACCTGGGATCCATCCCGTATACAATAACCAAACCAGAGATTATTGTGGATCCCAAGAAGTGCACGCTGACAGGAGCAAAGCACAGTTGCTTCCCGAGAGGCTCTGCCAGAGCCTGAAAAATACAGAGGACTGTGCTCGCAGCCAACCATTGGATTGAGCACAGGATCCCCAGTGGAGGAGCTATAGAAAGTACTGAAGGAGCTGAAGGGCTTTGCCGCCCATAGGAAGAACAAAAATATCAACCAACCAGATCCCCCAGAGCTCCCAGGCTCTAAACCACCAACCAAGGACGCATGGCTCCAACAGAATATGTAGAGAGGATGGCCTTGTTGGACATCAGTGGTAGGAGAGGCCCTTGAATGATAGGAAGGCTCCATGCCCCAGTGTGGAGGAGTGCCAGGGCAGGGAGGCAGTTGCGGGTGGATGGGTGGGTAGGGGAACACCCTCATAGAAGCAGGGGATGGAAGGGTGGAATAGGGGTTTTCCGGAGGGGAAACTGGGAAAGCAGAAAACATTTGAAATGTAAATAAATAAAATATCCAATTTTAAAAAGGCATACATTTGTTAGGGATACCAGCAAGAAAGATGTTTACTATAAACAAACTAACAAACAAAAAAACACTAGTCCATTGCAGTAAAATAAGAAAATAAATTCTACAGTATTTAGAAGCAAAGGCGTAAACATCTACTGACCATGAATATGTAAGAACTCTGATGGAGCTGGAATGGAGAACCCTGACAGCTGTCACAGCTCTTGTCCTGGGATTTGAAAGCAGGCCATCACAACTTCAAGGTTATCCTTACATACATATTTAGAGACCAGCCGATATGCATGTAACTCAAGGTCATCCTCGCATACATAGCTAGTGGGAGACTAACCTGAGCTACATGCAGTTATCTCCAAAGTGCAAAACAACAGCTAAAATGGAAAGACATCCAAAGCAAATTTATAGAATTATAATAGAAAAGGAAATCCTGTTCACAGCTGTAAATACAAGAGTACACAGAAAGAATAAGGTGATTGAAAATCTGCAAAGAGCATGTTAATAAAGTATTAATTAGTAGTTACTAAATAATTTGAATTAATTTAAAATTACTGAAATATTCTGTTTATAAATAAAAAATGATACATTAAATATCCATTAAATAACTGAACATATACATTCTAGTCACAATAAAAGTCTCAACTTATGGGACATATGTATATGTGATAAAAATGCATTTGTATGAAGTACAATGTGAAAAATACAAAGATGTTTTTAAAAACAGATTGCATAACAAAAATTTAAAAATCAGTTAAAAAACATAGCATGTAAAGAATACCAGGGAAGGAGAAAATTTGAAAATAGGCCTGCAAAAAGTCAAATTCTTACATAAGATGGAGAATACACTATAAACAATTACTGGAAGACCACATACACAATAATTTTTTCAGGATATATTGCTAACCAAATCATAAAATAATAAGTTTATTACTCACACATCACCACAAGATAAGTTGCAATTGAACTAACAGGTAAAAATCTTTAGGAAGACATTATGTGGAGACACCTTCATAAGAACATAATAAAAGGATGCTTTTAGAACAAAAAATAAAAGTAAACTGAAGTACACATTGATATTAAGCCTATTTTTTTAATTAAACATAGTCAAAACATTATATTTTATCCTCAAATGTATTTCACACATAGGAGTATGAGTATTTATTGAGATGACATTTTTTCCATGATGAAAATCAGCAATTCCATGACTATCTCTTAGAAGAATGGAATTTTTAATGTGACTAAATATCAAAATGCTTCAGACCAATCAGGCTGAATGAGGTAAGTAAAGATACAAAGTAAACGACCCACTGTGTATCAACTTGATGAGGCAATGTCACCCAGGTCCAGAATGTTTCTCTTGAAGATGAACCATTGAGCCTCCTTCAGTCAGTAATCGTGGCAGTAGAACGGTCTGACTGGAACACCAAAGCTGCTCAGACAGAAACAAGAGATTCTTTCTGCCTTGGCTCAAGCTAAGATACTGATCATCCCCTTTGGTCATGAACCTAAGTTCGCTCTTTGGGCACAGAGGTATTGTCGTGTCAGTGTTAGGAATAGAACATATCTCAGCAGCTAGCCTGCTTCTCAGGTGTAGACTTGAGTGGAGCCATGTCACTGGTTTTCCTTCAGCTTCTTTGAGAGCAAATTTGTAACTGTTTGTGCTAATTCTACAGAATAAATGGTTTCTCTGTGTATGTCCATTGTTTTGATGCTTTCTCTCTAGACTGCCTTGTCTCATTAAGTTCTGTCAAAAATGATTATGGCAAAATAGTGACATTAGTTAAAGTTAGCTCTCTCTCTCTCTCTCTCTCTCTCTCTCTCTCTCTCTCTCTCTCTCTCTCTCTCTGTGTGTGTGTGTGTGTGTGT
>NC_034601.1:46687573-46726525 GCF_900095145.1 Mus pahari | reverse complement strand
TGTGTGTGTGTGTGTGTGTGTGTGTGTGTGTGTGTGTGTGCCTGTAGGATCATCTGTAAAAATGTTCCCCATAGTTATACATTTAAAATATGTTACAATAGAAACAGTAGGTTACCTAGGAATATATTAAAAAGAACATTTAATAGATAGTATATCAACATATCCTACATAATTTCTGGAAAATAGTAAAATATCCTAATTTATTTTTAGTTAGACATACAAACCTCCAATAAAAATAATCATTAACAAAACAAATTAGATACCAGACACTCCTCAAAATTATTAAAATTAAAACTTAAAATTAAAATTACTCAACTAGATATAGAATGTGCATATTTGTTTGATTTTGTATTTTTGTGATAATATTTATGGGTAATTATTGTACAGTTCAATATTTGATATTTGCCTATGTATAAAAGGTAAACATGCTCACTAGAATTGCTGTAATTTTATACAATGTACATTACATAATGTAATTCATATATTAATTTAAAAATATATGTATATATACATATATATGTATATATACATATAGTCTATTCTTTATTCACATTGGTAGAACTTGACAGCCACCTACAACACCAGTTATACTTAAAATAAAGTTTTAAAATGCTACTTGGTACATGCATGTAAGTTTTTCTCCACACTTAAATATCTAGTGAGACAAATCTATAAAGTATTTCACATCTCCATGAGTTAGCCTTTCTGGGAAAATTATATGGAATAAAGTCATGTCAATCATGCCTTAGATGTTACAGATGATGTGCTGTTCTAGACAGATTCAGAGACATCTCTTTTGAGAGCTATTTGATTGTATTCCAAGGCAGAAGACATCTTCTCCCTTCCCCCAAAAGAATCTGAATGTTTCCCACAATATAGTTTACCGTGTCCCTTAAAGTGTGGGGAAAAAAAGAGATATATTAGTCATACAACATGAGATCTGAAACTCTAATTTTAGTCTTTGTCTCCAAAAATCACTCAACATCCAGTTTATGTGACTTTCATCTTTCACCTAAAATTAGTGAAGATGTGTTATTAGAAAAATGATGTATTTCTGCCTGTTGCTTCTGCTTCCCCTGTTAAATCATATAACTTGCAATTCAGAGATTATATATTACATGACAATATGAGTATATGTTCTAAGTTAATGATATACACTTTAGGTTTCACTGTATATAGTTCTCTCAAATAGATTAAAAATTTAACCATCATATATATATATATATATATATATATATATATATATATGTGTGTGTGTGTGTGTATACCATGTGATATAGTATAAGATTATAAAATATTTTATTAGAATCTCAATAAAGTTTATCATTTTGTGTTAAGTTACAATATGATATGCTCTAAATTTATATAATAAAAATAATTCTGAAAATTTTTGTATTATGAGGGGCAAAAACATAGAGGAGACTAGTATATATCCTCTAATATTAATTATTTTAATATATTATGGACAACTAAAACTATGCATAGGACTAGGATACAGAATTTTTCTTAATACACTGCTTATACTGTGTGCACATAGTCTACACCTGAAACTTCAAAAAAAACAACATACACAAAAAGAGTTGTCTAGAAATAAGAGCTATTCCTCAAAAAACAAAATCAAGCACTCATGCTTTAATTTTTAAAAATAGACAGGAGACCTAATTTTGCAAGAAAGTAATATTTGTCATAGATGTAGCATTTAAATTCATTGAAGGTGCAGTAGGAATACTGCAGAACTGTGAGGAGAAAGAACAATAATAAAATGTATGAGAAAAATTTGACATACCTAATAAATAGTCACTTCCAACAGGTTTTAAATTATCGTTCAAGAAAAGAAGGTATGATTAAGAAGGCCAAAAATTTTACCAGTGCACTTACAGGTGAGTTTTCTTTAAGAATATTAATATTTCTATGTCTGTCTGTCTCTTCCTGTGTCTTTTTCTACCCCTTTCTCTCTGTCTACCTCAGTGTGTGTTCATCATAGTTTCCCTTATCTCTTTTCCTTTTTTTAATGATCCCACCAATAATTGTCTAAAGCAAGCACACACCTTGACAACTTATACATTTGTTCCTCCCGTTTTTTCAACTCTTATTTCCTATTACCTGCAAATTATTAAAAGAAAATCCTGCATCTGAGCATCAATAGGCAAACTCTTTTCTTTCTTTTCCTTTGTCTTTTGTAGGAGAGTAGCAATAAAAGCTTCAGATTTTACATCATGTTTAAAACCCATCACACTGATATTCATCACAAAGATACTGTAACATTTTTGTAGCCATAAAGAAAAAGAACTATGAATTACAAATTAGAAGGACTAGCCCAAATTGACATAGGATTCTTCCCAGCAGAAGGTGAGGGATTATGATTGAAATGGATGGAAACTAAGGGGGGATAAAAGAAAGAAGATTGTGAGCTAGAAACTGAGAGATTGCTTCATATATGCAGAAATGTAGAACTATTACAGGACTCAAAATATCTGGTCATGCAACTGCTATAGGGATTGTACAAAGTTTTCTGAAATATGGACATTAGACTTTGGCAAACCACAGAAAGAAAATAAACCATAAGCTAGTTTACATATTGAGGAATCCATGTGAATTAGTTGAAATTTATTATGTATGAATTGATTTTGTATTATGTGCTATGGTGGCCACGATAAACTCATGTTTGAATGGTTGGTCACAGGGAGTACCAATATTAGAAGGTGTGACCTTTTTGAAGTAGGTGTGACCTTGCTACAGGAAGTGTATCACTGTGCAGGCAGAATTTGAGGTCTCATGTGTGCTCATGCTCATCCCAGTGTGGAAGACATTTTTCTTTCACTTCTTGTAGATCAAGTTATCGAACTCTATGGTCCATCAACCAGCATCATGTCTGTCTGCATGCCACCAAGCTTCTCACCATGGTAAAAATAGACTAATCCTCTGAAACTGCAAGCCAGCCACAATTAAATGTTTATCTTTATATGAGTTGCCTTAGTTATGGTGTCTCTTGACAACAATGAAACACTAAAACAAAAATTAGTACCAGCAGTATGGATTTGGGGAAAGCAGTGAAATAATTTAAGCAGGAGACTGAATTTGGCATATAGCAGGAACATGGAATATAGGTGCTGAAAGAGATTCGAATTGTGAGAACCTGGATGAAGGGGTTTCAAAAAAATAAAAGAATTTTAATATGTTGCCAGGAAGGTCTTTCTTGGGACATTTTGATGAAGAATGTGTCTATTGTTTAGCCCTTGTCTAAAATGTCTGCCTGAAGCCAAGGACTAAAAATCACACCACAATTAACCTTTTGCCTATACTTATCATCCACCAGATCACCTTGCAGACGTTTCACAAGGTACTACAGCCTCTGCCTTCCCCATTCTTCTGTATTAGTGCAAACAGCTATCATGGTTCTCAAATCTGCACTTCCCAGGGTCCGTTCCAACTGTCATCTTTCATTTCAGAGAGATCATTTTGAAATTTACATAAGCTGTAATTAGTCACCTTTCAAAAAGATTACTTCAGCCTCTGTTGAGTAAATAAGATAAAGGTCAAAATCTTATCCTTAAAAAAAAATTCTATGTGTTAGCTATGCATAGACTTCAATGAAGTCTCATACAGGTGGAACCTATTTTTTGTTTTGTTTTGTTTTAATTTTTATGTACTACCTCACACTTTAAGTTATGATACATGGCATGATTTAACTTCTAGTTCATTTATCTTCACTACAAAACTATTAGAACAATCACCATTTGTTCAAACTTACATCCTTGGGCTTACCCGAGCACTTGACAAATAGTCAACTTAAAGATATTTTCCCACCTGTTTACTTACTTAATTGAGATTTTGTGTGGTAGTAAGCTCACTCATTTAATTAAGATTCAATACCTTCCCACAAGTCTACTAGTGTTAATGATGTAAAATAGACAAAATGAGTTCCTGTTTTATTTATAGTTAGCTATACTTTTCTTAACTGCTCTAAGAAAAATGAGTGGCAGATAAGTCTATACTTAATAATTTGTCTGGTATGTCATTCAGTATAGATGACACAGCATTTGTAACCCATTTCAGTATTTCTTAACAGGAAAAGTAAATGTTTGCTCCATTTTGTGTCAAGGCAAACTGGGTTGCCAAGTGCTTGTTTAGTCCACAATTATTCTGAGCCTGCCTCTGACAGATAACAGGGCGATGACAGAAGGGTTGGAGTAATATATATCAAAACACTCTCCTCTCAAGTATCGCTAAACAAGGTAGGCTGAGGAGCACTTTCCAGGCACCATTAATAATCCTATCATATTCTTGTGCCATTCCCAGGGGTAGAGCCATTCTATGATTCACCACACCCACCACTAATCTTTCATTTCCAATGTGACTTACTCTGAGGAGAATGTTAATTAAATCAGTTACAGAGAGATATAGTCTCATCAACTGCAAAAGCAAGCACTTGAAGCACTCTCAACAAGGCTGTATTAATATCAGGTTCATCTACAAAATGCTCTGGGTTTCCAAAAATTATATACTTTAGAAATGAAAAAAATATTGAGTTCCAACATTTCAATATATTCAAGTATTTTGTTTCATTTCCATAATTTGTTTTTGTGCACTGCATTTTCATTTTTAAAAATGGGAGCAAGCTTAAATTAATTGCTTGCTTGCATGATTCCTAATAATTACAAAAATTCTCACGTGGTTTATAAAGTACACTTCATTTTAAGAGATGCTTCTGAGTAGGAAAAGTTTAACATTAATAAAGTCTTAAGTGTGGATGCCCATTCGTGATTTAAAAAAAAAAATCATCTGAAGCCTCGACTCATTATATTCATTATAATAAAGTTTTATTATTTCCATTAAAACACTCTAGAGAAACTAATAGGGTTTACTTTCAATTTTCCTCTAAGGCTCAGTCAAAAGATATCATATTGAACAATCTAAGGAATTCCATTTTTCCATTAACTTCTCCACTTTATATAATTTCTGAGAATTCCAACAGTATGCAAGTTACATGATTCAAACATTTTGTGCTTGTCACTTTCTCACTTGATCTCATTTTGGGTCAGTGATATTAAGTAAGCTTATAGGTCTCTTTCTACCATTAATTAGTAGTACACCACTGTCTGTCACTCACTTAACACGAGAATGGATAACATGCTCCCATTTGCATTCCTAAAACACACTATACATTAAGCTGCAATATTTATGAAACATGTAAACTGAGGAATAAGAGAAATACAAGATGTAAAATAGTTTATATTCATGCCCATGTGTCAGCACACTGAAATGAAGAATACCATCCCAGCATCTACTAAGTTCTAACCAATTTAGTGTCTTGGCACAACTGTGGTACTCTGCCATAAACAGAAAGCAATTCTTTCTCTCCTGGTCCACGATTTCATCATTTCTTAGACCAGAGTTTAATCTTCATGAAGAGGGGCAGTTTTAACTTATTTTTCCCTGGAGAATTCCCCCCATAACCTAGAAAATGGAATTTGGAATCAAGACAGTCACACGTCTTAACATGATTTCCTGTGTCTGGACTCAAAGTCACTAAATAGTGTTGCACATGGCCTGGCAAGACAGCAGGACAAGTCATAGCACAGTGCCTCACTCTGAGCTGAAACTCCTGGATTTTGTTTGGGATGAAGACATTTACGGTCAGATAACTTCTGGGGATGACCTGTTCTAATAAAAGAAAAAAAATGGATATAAGTAGTACCACCTTCCTTGAACAAATCATATTTTTTATACCAGTGTAGTGAAAAGCCAGTTTTAATGAGAAACATCACTTTTATACCTCAGTGGGAAGGCAGGTTAGCTTAAGATAAACCCAACCATTACCATTTAAGAAAACAGGTCTTGGAGCCGCTGTTTCTTAATTACTTAATCTTGTTCAAGTTTACTCTGGAATGACAGCCTGACTATCTCCTTTGTATGTGTGAGACAGAAAAGACAGACCAACACACCATTCCCAGAAGGCGCAGGAAAGAGCAGCTCAATTTCTACCCCATCACAGGAATTCCAGGCAAACCTCAAAATCGCAGTTTTTAAGCTCCAGCATTTTGAAGTTAAGTGTTTCTCACAGATGCCCACTGGTGAGCGAATCCTTTGCTTTGTCACTAAGGAGAGTTGATATACTGTAAACTTTTTCTTACTTTTATCATTTTCCTTCCTGGCCACCTCTAATTAACCTCCTACCACTTAAGACTTGTAAATCATTAAGCAATTAATCATGAACTGCCTTGAAAAATCTTTTTTCCATTGTTCTCCAGTATTGGCTCTAATCACACACTCTTTTCCTTTATCTTCCAAACTCAATTGTATAGTTAGAGAGGGCAATTGTGGAGGGGAAGAAATTTTACGTCTTTCAAAATTCATCGAACTATTTCCCTGCACTAATTAAACGATCAGAAAACTGGTTATCTTATTCTATGAACATGCAAAGAACAGTATGTCTTTTCTTTGCTTTTGAAAACATACTTTTTCAAGTTATTATAATCAAACGATGGTACTGAAAACCTAGGGTACTACTTCGAGGAAAATATTACCCTCTTGAAATAAGAAATACTCAAAATAGTATCTCTTTCTTGCTGACTAGATATCTAATTATTTGTCTAAGGGTTTAACTGAGAATGCTCTATCTGTAAAAGTTCTGATTCCTCACTTGCTTTGTGAGTGTATGTTTTAATGGTGATAGATGCTTCCAGCCAATCTGTATGTATGCATACCTTCCCTAAAAAAAAACCACCATTCTATTATTAAAACAAAAAAATCCATGTTTTACTCTCTTGCTTGAAATATTCCAGTGCTTACCCATTATAACATTAGTTCATCACTGAATTAAATTTCTATCTCCAATGTGATTCCATCAAATTTTGTTAGACATTCAGCTGCCCTTGAACACTTGTTTTCTTTTTGATATATCAATTATTTGGTACATTTATAGATTTTGGTCTAAGAGAAAGCACATCAGTCAATCTGTTTCACCTGCAAATAACAATTACTCCTTCAACTAATCGACTAAATATTTCCTCCAGTGTAAATAAATTCAAAAATGGATGTCCTAGGGAAACTATGAAAAGGACTTTTGTTTCCTTTCCTTCTTTCTTCTCCTTCTTCTCCTTCTCCTCCTCCTCCTCCTCCTCCTCCTCCTCCTCTCTCCTTCTTCTTCTTCTTCTTCTTCTTCTTCTTCTTATTATTATTATTATTATTATTACTATTATTATTATTATTTATTAAGACAGGGTTGATCTGTGTAGCCACTGACTGTCTTGGAACTTGCTCTGTAGACTTCAATGGTCGTGAACTCAGATATCTATCCATCTCTTCCTTTCAAGTGCTGGGATTAAAGGCATGTACCACCACATCCCCTTTGAAAAAGACTCGTGTTAATTTTTTTCATAGCCTTTCTTCATATCTTTTTATGGTATCACATGTTTGTTGTTGTTGTTGTTGTGTGTGTGTAAGTACATATCCTTTCTCATTGTTTCTCAGTGAAAAATACATATTTACATTTCAGTCATTTAATTTCTATTTCCAGAAAACTCATTTATATTGGGAGTAAAAAATGCATATTTGAAGTTTTAAGCATATCCTTTAAAATTGTGACGGGTTATTGCCGTCGAATGCAAGACCAGAACAATGATCACTCCTAAGAAATACTGGAGGCGGCTACCCAGTATAGCATAATGCCTCTCTAATTGTGTGTCTGTATTATCAGTGTTATTTTATATCTATACATGGAAAATTCAAAAATAGTAGTTTATATCATATTTCAAATTACGTGATTAAGTGAATTATCTTCCTTCAACAATTCTATAATATTTTAAGTTTCATTTGAGGTTTACTTATCACGTTTTCAGGGATCCTTACTGTTGTTTTATACTTCTGAATCTTTCTGTATTTCATCCTCTCACCTGTCAGTTTTCCCTTTTTTCAGATATGGCATTTTGTACCATTATTTCTTCTTCATTGTTTTCCTGCCACCCTGTGTGTATCTGCGCCACTTCTGTGTATCTGCGTGGGCAGAAAACACTTTGGACTGGGTTCGTACTGAAGAGCTAAACATGCTAAGAGAGAATGGGCTGCAAGGAAATGAATGCCCTGGTGGTTTGTGCTGATCAGAGCATATTTTTATTAATCGGACAAGGAAGGACCCTTAGCCCTCCCCCGAGTCTCTCTCTCTCTCTCTCTCTCTCTCTCTGGCGCGCGGTCTGATCATGAGTGGAGATGTATCTGGAAGGCAGGTCCAAATGAGTGGGTGGAAATGACGTTAGTGGTTGGTCCGAGCGACAGTGGGTGGCGACAGTGGGCAGTGATGACAACGACATAGGGCCGTCTGACGATGCTGCATTTTGGGAGATCTGGGGAGGTCTTCTCAGTGGCAATCCTGTCTGTCTGCAAGGGGTGCAATATAATGTTTAGAGGGAGAGTGGTTAGTGGAGATGAGAGACCCCAACACCACCCGGCCCCATATTGGTCCATTTTTACCTTAGTTTTTATTTTTATTTTCCTAATTTTTCTACAATATTACTCACATTTATTATTATTATTATTATTATTATTATTATTATTATTATTATTATTAAATACATTATTTATTTACATCCCAAATGTTGACACTCCCTTCCTGATCCTCCTTTCCCAGAATTTCCCACCTTTCCCCTTTGCCTCTGAGAGGCTACCTTCAGCGGGGAATCCTCCTTCTCTGGAGCATCAGGTCGCTACATGACCAGGCACATCTTCTCCCACTGGAGCCAAACAAGGCAGTCAGTTCTCTGCTACATATGTGCTAGGGTCCTCAGTCCTATGGTTAGCTGTAAGTATCTGCATCTGTCTCAGTCAGCTGCTGGTAGAGGACAGTCATGCTAGGCTCCTGTCTTCAAGCACTCCATGGTATCAGTAATAGTGTCAGGGATTGGTACCTACCCATGGAATAAATATCTAATTGGGCTGATCATTGGTCAGCCTTTCCTTTGGCCTCTGCTACATTTTTGTCCCAGCATTTCTTTTAGACAGCAACAATTTTGGGCTAAGATTTTTAAAAGTGGGTTGGTGTGCTCTTCCCTCCACAGAGAATCCTATCGAACTACTGGATGTAGACTATTCAGGTTCCTCTCCCCACTGTTGGACATTTCAGCTAAGGTCATCCACACTGAGTCCTGCTGCTCACATCCCAGTTCATCAACTTTTCTTGCCTGGCAACCACATTATTGAAAATTTTATTCTGGTTTCCATGGTTAGAATCTACATAGATATATGTAACAAAAGGGGTTAAGTTCTAAGTGTATGTCAGCATCTTGGCTCTTCAGGGACTAAGGGAAGTATAATGGCAATGAATCTAAGGGGGGGGTTGTTTGGCAATTCAAAGCATCTATGACAAGAGAGGAGCGTGAACAAAGATCTGGGCATGCTGGGAAAGCCGTTTCTCGTGCCCTTCATGCACACTCTCGGAGAGAAGTGGGCAGCTTTCCACTCCATCTGCCTTAGGTTTATAGCAGAAAACAAAGCACTTACTAAGATGATTCAAGAAAAACTGTAAAAGCCTGTAAAAGGTTACTGGTTATTTTGGGGTTTGGTAGATAGGAAAACTTCCACGATTGTTTCTTCTGGGTAAAGAGGGAAAGACAACAACACAACATGAAAAGGATTTGGATATACAGAATGGAAAGGAATGACCAGTAAATATTTCCTGCTACTCTGGACGTTTTTCTCCTATGAAGGAAATGCCTTCATCCTGTTGCTATGAAACATGAGACCTGTCACACTCAGGGTCGAAAAGACCTATGGCTGGACAAAGAGTAAAACTCTTTACTTTCAAAGAAACAATGCAATCTCCTTGAGGCTGATACCATGCATTGGCATCAGAACAAGTGGAAGCGCATTGCTAGTTGAAGAACAAGAATACTCCAATCAAAATGGGCCAAGATAAGATAAACATTTGGCAGTCATAGATTTTGAGGGGTTAAAAGGGTACAACAAGGCACTCAGGCCCTCCAGAAGTATGAGCTTGGATGAGAGAAACTCTGAGATAATGGTGACGCCAATTCATAGCAACAAGGAACTGCAGTTAACTCTTAGGAAGGGAAGGAAAAAAAAACAAAAACAAATAAATAAAACAGCAGCAGCTAATTCAGAGAACCATAGGAAGAGTTTAGAGCTGAGCATGGTGGTTATCTTGTGTGGGCAACTGCAAAATGCTAGAAAAATACTTAAAGATAAATAGAAGAGGAATAAATTTATCAGTGTCATAAGTAGATTCTAGTCAGTACTGAATCAATGAACATTAAATTAAGTCAATATAACTCACCTGGCTGGGTGACTGGAGAGATGGCTTAGGATTAAGTTTAATCAGTTCTGGCAGTTTGGTTCCAAGTTTACCTAGTCTATAAAATAATTATAAAAATATCAGAAGAGAAAGATTTAAAAAATGTGTAGAAACTGATCAAAATTTTAAATGGTCTAACATTTTGTATAATTTGTTTTAAAAACAGGAAGATGGCATGGTACTGAAAATATGTAAGTAATGGTGGAAAAAATATATCACATAAACTTTTGACTGGCATGCCTACATTGAGTGTTTACATTTTTGTATAGAAGATGAAAGGCCTGAGTTATAGTGGGTTTTTAAAAAGGTTTGTTGATTTATTTATTTGATGTGTTAGGGTATTTGGCTGCATTGTGTACACATAACACATGTGAAGGAAGAAGGTGTTATAGTTATAGACTTTTGATTGGCTATGAACTACCATGTAAATTCCGGGACTCAAACTTAGGTTCTCTGTAATAGTGAGTGTTCTTAACCAATGAGTGATTCTCCAGCTTCACAAGCTAGTGAGGAAGGAAGGAAGGAAGGAAGGAAGGAAGGAAAGAAAGAAAGAAAGAAAGAAAGAAAGAAAGAAAGAAAGAAAGAAAGAAGGAAGGAAGGTAAAAAAAAGAAAGAAAAGGAAAAAAATCAACAAATGTAGATAAGGAGTATCAATACAAAATTTAACATCAAATTAAAAATGATTAAAATATAATTCAAAATAGGTCAAAGTTCACTCTTTCACGCAATAAGAATAATAAAGAAGTGAAAAGTTGACAATCTTAAAATACATTTTTTTGTTAAACACCTTATAATAATTAAAATATCAAGTCAGAGTAGTTTCACTGACAATTTCTTCCTCGCACTGAGGAAAGAAATATTCTCTTGTCTATACAAAGGAGCTTGGAAAACATAAACAGAAGCTGGATTATGTCTCAGTGGTTAAAGCATATGCAGCACATATGAATTTGAATTCCTAAACCCTATATAAAGACAAGCAAAGTAGGGTATACTTTTGATCCTCCTACAGCAAGGTAGGAGGTACAGATAGTAGAAACACCAAGGCTCACACACGAGCTAGCTAGTATGAGCTATCTAGCAATGGGCAACAAAGTAGAGCCACTCTCTGCAACAAGGTAAAATGTAAGGTCAGATAACTGAAGTTATCTGTTGACCTCCACAAATATCGTGTGTCACATGTGTGCCTCCACACACAGGCAACGGCAGGGATGGGATAGAGAAAGAGAGAAGGGTGGGGGGAGGAGAGGAAAGAGAGACAGGAATTTCATAATTCTTTTTGAAGAATATATAATACTGATAGTAAAATCCAAAGACATAATTAAATAAAAAGGCAAAATATAAATTTATATGATTAATGGGCATAGATACAAATCCTTAAGAAATGACCACTTGCAAAGTAATAGATTGAAAAACAATGTATCAAGACCAAATTAAATTGCAGTCAAGACTAACAGAACAAGTCAATATTATATTAAGGTAAAAACTCAATATATCAATAAACTACAGAAAAATTGTTACACCTCTTCAGAAAAAAATGGTTCGATAAAATTTGACTTTTAATGATGCTTGAAATTCCCAAAAAATACTAAGCATTCGAAAGGAAAAAGACTTTTTTTTTCCTTTTTTCTGAGGATCAGAACGACTGTGTCTTGGAAACTCCAGTCAGGATAAGAAAATTTAAAAAATCAAAAAAAAAAAAATCAAAAGCACAGAACTTATATAAGAGGGGTCAGAAAAATTGCAAGAGTCAGAGAACCAGACTTCTTCTATGAAATATTGTCCTCTATAAAAGCTAGACTATTAGAACGCCTGATGTAAGAGAGTGTCTTCCATATTAGACATGGAAGCATACTCTTGAAATCTAAACATTGAAGTCAAACAAGACATTCATGATGACAACACCAGTTAACACACAACATGTGTGTGGGATCTCTAGGCATGTAGAGATGTTAAAAGGAGACTACTCAGTCTTTTTTTTTTCTTCATTACCAGGCTGGCCTCGAACTCAGAAATCTGCCTGCCTCTGCCTCCCGAGTGCTGGGATTAAAGGTGTACGCCACCACGCCCGGCTAGGAGACTCAGTCTTCTCTAGGGATGAGTAACCCAATTGCTTATCCAAAAATGGATACCCTTAGATACATAAATATGCAAAAGTAAAATTGACTCAATAGTGTATTTCTGTGTGTGTTTGACAATAATAATTAATTATGAAATAATAATTATGAAAGCCTTATAAAATGGTGAGGGGAGTCGAGGAGTAGGAAAAGAACTAGATGGGGAAGAATGTCAGGGAGAAAGAGCACATATATAATGTATGAAATCCTCAAAACAAAAATAAAATGAATATTAAGAAATAAGCATGGTTTTTCAGATGCATGAAAGCATCATGAAAAAAGTCCAAAAACTGCTAGATGCAAAATTGCTAGAATTAATGATTTTAGCCAGCATACACTACAGAAGTTCTCTATAACGATTGTAGAACTAGGAGGAATAAAGGATGGAAAGGCTGAGATTGGGATGTGCTGTATGAGAGAAAAATGTTTTTTTTTTTTTTAAAGAAAAAGAAGAATGGCAACAAATCTATTTCAATGTCAAAAAAGAAATCATATTTTTATTTTTAAAAATTTCTTCTGTTCCACTTCTTCCTACAGCGCCACTGTGTTTACCTTTTTGCTCTCTTTCAAATTTATGACCTTTTATTAATTTATTGTCATATATATATATATATATATATATATATATATATATATATATTCCTAAACATAACCTGCTTAGTCTGAATAACAAGGAATAATTGGCTATTCAAATACTTTTAAGAAATTGTGCATTTCATTTCATCTTATTTTTCCTGAAACATTTAGTTCAAGCCAACTCTTTCTGGCATTCAGTTGCATCTGTACCTGAGCCTTCTTGTTCAAGCTGTACAGAACACACAGGTGTCTAAGATGGTTCTTCCGTCACTGCATTGATGTTCTCCTGCAAGCATGCTGCCTCCATGTTCATAATGGGATGTGATGAGACCTGCTACATCTTTCAGTTCTCCCTCCACTTTGTTTACTTTTTTCTGCCTACCCATGCCCTTTTTAACTTACTCCAGAATATAATATATGGCAAAGGCACAGCATTTATGTGGCTAGAGGTCCATTCACCAACCTGCCCAATTTCATTTCTTACATTTCTGTTCCCTATAAAACACTAGAATATAATTTAGTGAATTTTTAAATCTTGTACAAAGGATTAGCTTTTCCCCAGTTTCGAGTAACATGTTCCTTATTTCTGCATGAGGCTTCAACAGAATGTCTTTAATGTTCACATTTTCACTGACATTCTATTTATGCTAAAATGTGTTTTCTAATACAATAGAGCTTTCTCGAGAATTCCCCAGAATACCACAACCATGGTTTTTATTTTAACCAGCATACCTTTTAAGCCCATCTTGCCTACTTTAGCAAATAAATCAATAGGGGTCCATCTTCTACCCATTTCCCAATTCTAAACCTACTTCTGCATTTTAATGTATTCATTGAAACAAACACAAAATACCTAGACAACTTTTAAAATAATCACCAAAGTCTAGAAGCCTCTCCAAGTTTTGTTTTTTTTTTTTTTCAAGTAAAGATGGAATGGAAAGAGTGTGGGATCAGAATGTAAAATGATATTACAAATTTTATAAAAGGAATCTACTAGGATATGACATTACTAATGTGTTGTTGTGTTAAAATGTTTAGGTTTGATGAAATAAAACAGTCTCAAAAAGGCTATGTGTGTTATGCTTCATAGAAACAGAAAACATATTTGTTTGTGTCAGGGGCCTGAAATGGATTTACTAAGATACTCACAAGGTTGGGATGGAGTTAATGCATGCCTCGGTTGGAGTGGTAACTAGGTCAAGGAATACTTTATCAAAATTATCCTGCATCAAATTTCTTATTAAATGTTTAAAATGAACAACATGAAGAGGAATAAAAAGAAGGAGCAAAGGTATAGAATTATGGAACCCTGTACATGAGCTTGTCTGATTTCATATATATCCTGCCATTGTACTCTGAATCAGTCACCCTCAACAGGGTAACTAAGCCCTAAAAGGGGCTTACTATATATGAGTCAGTATAGCTACCTGTACAGTCTGCTGCTGGACTTCTGAGGCAAGTTGCTAAGGCATATTTAAGAGCACTGATCTGAGATGTAAGAAGTCTGAAAACATTGAAATCTCGTGGTGAAGAGAACATAGAGAGTAATTGCCTAGAGAGATCCTAATAATTAATTATAATAATTAATAGAAATAATTAAAAAACAAAACCAAACTTCATAAAGTTACAACTGCCACCTGTTCTCACTCATATGAAGAATCTTGTGTGTGTGTGCGCGTGCGCGCGTGCGTGTGTGTGTGTGTGTGTGTGTGTGTGTGTGTGTGTGTATGAAAAAGACACAAAAACAAGAAAAGCACTAAGAAAGGATAGGAAATATGGGTAGGGAAGCAAAATAACAAAATCAATGCAATAAGAAAGATAAAGGGTATCTAACTAAAGTAATCATGAATAAAAGGTGGATAGGAACATGGGATAATAGTGTGCAGACCATATAAGAACAATGAATAATTAATAATGATATATATGCAGGAATATTTTATATTAAATTTCACAGATTTTTTAAAATTTTTTCTTAAAATTAATTGTAAAAGTCACCATTATTTGTGATAACATATGCCTGAATTATAATAAATACATTATGATGCACAGTAATCAAACTCCAAAATATCATAGCATAGTCACCTTTAAAGTCAAAGAAATAGTGTTGAATGTTTATATAATAGTTTCTGAGTGATTGCAAATTTGTTTTTATCTAAACTTAACAGTACTACATATAAAAACAGTTAAAACAAATTTTGGCTCATCCATATTATCAGAATTCAGTTTTAAACGCACACGAATGATCTCACAGTAAAATGCATAGGAAAGCTGAAGTTGAAAATACTTAGTAAAAAAAAAACCTTGAGGTTTTCCTACCAAGCTGTGACTGTACAAAATCAGTTCTACCACCTCACGTTGACTGAAATGTTGGCTGTTGAAGAGTTACCAGTGATGGAGTCCCTACATGATTCAAAGAACAGTCAACACGGACACTAACGTTTCCAAGATTATAAAATGAATGGGAAGTATAATGAAATATAAATTAACATAGTAGAGATACTCATTGTGAATTCAGGAGAAAGTATGGAGACAGACAAGTGATGCCTAAGCCCTCTTCACCTTCAATGAAACATTGCATTGTCCTTCATTTCCCAGGTTGCCACACCATTTCATCTTTCTTCTTTAGCCAGCAATAAGTATGAGAGATAGAGCCATATCTGGGATGTAGAAATTTCAGAAATTTCTCCATTTTTCTGGCTTTGAAAATTTTCACAGACTAATGAGCCAGGATAGAAATTCATAACTAATTGTCTGCACTAACATTTATTGATCTCCTGTTAATCTCTGCTTTCTGAAGGAGTTCAGAGCCTAACCTAGAATATAATGAGTAATAACAATAAATCATGGCCAATGCAACAACAGAAATCTGCACAAGGGACAGATGCGGCATCAATGCATAACTAATTCTTCTGGACCAGAAAAGTCTCTCTGGTCGCATCCAGATGGGTGATTACTGCACATATATTTGCCTTTGCATGCAAGACAGGTGGTGAGTGGAGCACTCCAAGCAGAGGGAATATCCTGTGCAATGATTGGAGGCAACAAACAGTATGATGTGTGGCATTTCCTACAACAAGCAAGTATGATGAAAAGACTATTAGGAGAAATGAGCAGAGTTTGGAGTCTATAAAGTAGACACATAGTGAAAAAGTGAAATTACTAAGCTAAAGAGAAATATAGTTAGGCAATCGATTTTTAGAGACCACCTTCTCAGCCATGTAAAGGCTGTCCGGAATGAGGAAAGTTTTAATAAGAGACTATTCAGGTGACAGTTTCATACTTCATTGTAAAATGATGAAGGACTAACAAGTAGAAATACAAGTGATAGCAGAACAGAATTGAATATTCAGGGTGGAAGAGATGAAGGGTGGTGACTGGTCACTGACACTGCTCAGAGTCAGACTTGGAGAATGGCTGCTAAGGCTTGTCAGGATGGACTGAAATAAGGCCCTTGGGTAAGAGGATGATTTGAAGCATGGGACTTGTAAGGTCAATGTGCCCACATGAAATGCAAGGAGAGGTAAAAGTAGACATATAAGAGAGAATTCCTATTGGTGTTTTGAAGTTCTAGCTAATGACTCACATCTTCTGGCTATTATGCTTAATGAGATGTTTTCAATGTATAGGTGCATATGGGCAAGAATCCAATCTTTGAATCTACATAACAGATATGCTGTCCCTATTCTGTGATGTTTGGGCTGAATAAGAGCCTACGTGAGTGTCTCAGTCATTTGTTCTATCATGTGGGAATAGCAAAGAGTATTAGCAGAGCACTAAGGTCAAAATCTGATACACATGGAAGATGATGTTTATTACATAAGAAGAAGGAGGCCTGAAAAGAAGTCGCCTCTTTTTTTGGCTCAACATGGGATTATGAGATTATTGCAGCTGGTATAAAGACATAGATCAAAATCATTTGATCCTGAATCTCTGGGGGTTGGCAGGAGAGTTTTTGTTTATGGATTCACTTGATTATTAGTTTTAATGTTTTTTTCATAGAAGTTGACTAAGTACTCAAATTAGTTGCTTATAAAGAAATAAGATATAATAGTCTAAATTTCTTAGTTTTTTTTTTTTTTTTTTTTTAAGCAGTGCCACTTGGAGAGGATATAAATGTTAAAGCTGTTCTGACACTGAAGTTTCGAGGCACTGAAACTTCTTCCCATGCCTTCTTACTATCTTGTTAAAGTTCACTGAGTCTATAGAATATGATTATTATTGAAGGCCTTCAAATCAGAACAAAGAAATGCCTTTTCAGATTATAAACTAGGACTAATTTAACACTGGAGCATAATAGAAAAACAACGTCCACTGCCAGTCTGATGGGAAGCCCCAAGCGTTAACAGAAAAAGCCTGTCAGAGTGAGCACTGCATTTTGTACATCTAAAGAACAGCTCACAAGTCCGTGTTTCTGTCATCATGCCTTCTTCCCGTCTTGTTTTAGTTCACTGAGTCTACAGAATCCCCGCAGAACCAGCCCCAGTCCTTCTTGTCACCTCATTAATTGTAAATTTCTGCTTCTTACCAAGCAGCCTGTGGTTTGGCATCTCATGTTTCCGCATCCCTATCTCACTCAGAGTTAAACACTTGGCATGCCTGAAGGGATCCCTGGAATTTCAAAGACACTGAAAATTGTTTTCTTGGAAATAACTTCACCGTACAGCCTGAGATCGTAAAGATGACTAGATATATGGCATTATTACAAATCAAGGTCTGAGTTTATCTGCGTTTGGGTGTGCACGAAAACAATAGTGTTAATTCACTCTGTTGGTCTTCGTTTTGGTATTCCTATCCCCTCCAGGGCCCCACAATCCTTCCTCCTGTTCCTCCATAAGAGTCCCCAAGCTCCATCTATTGTTTGGTTGTAGGTGTCTGTATCTGCCTGAATCAGCTGCTGGATGGAGCCTCTAAGAGGACAACATGCTCCTGTCTGCAAGCATAACACACACCAGGGTCCTTGGAGCTCTCAGAATCTGAACCATCAACCAGAGAACACATATGGGCTGGGCCTAGGCCTTCCTGCACATATGCAGCAGATATGTAGCTTAGTCTTCATGTGGGTTCCAAACAACTGGACCAGGGGCTGTCCCAAAAGCTTCTGCCCGTAGGTGAGATATGTTTCTTCTAACTGGGCTGCCTTGTCTGGCTTCAGTGGGAGAGGAAGCACAGAGACTTCAAGTGCGGGGGGGGGGGGGGGNGGGGGGGGGGGGCATGAACAGGCAGTGATCTCACCAGCTCAGAGGAGAAGGGGAGGGCACACAGGGGAAGGGATGTGGAAGGGAGTGACTTGGAGGGGATCAGTGATTGGGATGAAAAGTGAATAAGTAGAACAATAAAATTAAATTAAAAAAAATAATAATGTAATTGATTAAAATTTCACAGCAACTCACACCCAAGGTATTACATTAATTAATTCAAAAATGTAGTGTATTATATTGGTACTGATAGAATTATAAAGTCAGAAGCAAGCATTCTTGCATGTTCAGTGACAGCCCATTTTATATAAAATTTAATTCTCTTTTTAAAAAAGTTCCTGTTTTATATAAGAATACACAAATGCATTGTCTAATTTACATTGTGATATAAAATAATACATTAAAAAGTGTCATATTGTAAGCTAGCCTATTTAAAGGATTCTGAGGGTATTATCATAATGCACCTACACAAAGAACCCCGGTGTTACAGAACAGCTATAAGAACAGAAACTCTCCTCAGCAATAAATCTGAAATAAGATTAATGTTACTTTTTTATCAAGGAATAAATTTGTTTCCATTATAAAATTTTAGCAGGTTTTTGGAGAACAATTTTCTTGGCCCGGGTCTCTTACAAAGCTATCCAAAGGATGGTGAAATCATGCCATCGTTTCATAAATTTCTCAGTAGCAAGCAGAAGCATTCAAAATCATTCCGTTTGTTCAGACGGTGAGGACTCTAAAGGGACTGAGACCTGTACTGCAATCACCAGCACCTGCAAAATTTATTCTGAGGCTCAGCATACACCTGTGAGCTTTCATCCATCCACATCAGAATGGCTGCTTAACACCAGGGCAGAGGGATTATAAGCCCTGTCCTGGGATTTGCTGTCATATTTCTACAGTACACATGACTGAGGCTCCCGCCCACACATTCAAGGGTTCTGATTATCCAGTCCCAAAGCATCCACTTCCTTCATGATCACTTAAGTCCTGAACTGCATCTTTTAACACTATTACAGCTTGAACGACCCTGCTTGATTTAAAGTGTCAGACACAAACCTCAGCTTCCACTCATGGCATTCTGGATTCCACCCAGGTGGTTTAGTGTGAAATTACAGCAAATGAATTTATTTTTTTTCATGAAAAATTATTTGCTAGGGATGTATGCCTGATGAAAGTAATTTAGAAGCTTATATTTTGGCTTACAATTTTTTTTTCATTTTACCGTATCGCCGTCCTATCAGGTAAGCACATACCTCATGTTATGGGCCTTGCTTGTCTGTCATTCTCTCAATTCCTTGCATGGTTCTCACTGACAGTCAAGGCTATTCTAAGCCAGCATAAAAATATATACAGCATAGAACATTTTATTCTCTTAACAGTTAAGAAAAACAAGTCACTAAAGAGCTTAATCAAATAAGATACAGTGAATGACATGTGTAACTCAGAATTATTGTTTCTGTAATGTATATGCTTTTGCAAAAACAGTCCTTTCCATTTGGTCATGAACTTTCAATATTGGAAATTGGAACTTACTCCCTTAGCTTAGTTACTAGTGTTAGGATGAAATGCCATGTCCAAAACCAAGTTGGAGATGAAAATAAAGGGTGTATTTGGCTTAAAATTCTACATCCATACTCCATCACTGAAGAGAGTTGTTACAGAGCAGGAACCTGGGGGCAAAGAGCATGGAGGCATGCTTCTTTTTAGCTTGGCCCTGTGGATTGCTCAGCCTGCTTTTTTTTTTTTTTTTTTTTTTTTTTTTTATAGAACCAAAGACCACTAGAGCAGGGGTGGCACCATGCACAATGGACTGGTCCCTCTCTCATCAATCACTAATAAAATGCTCTACAGCCTTGCCTGCAGCCCGCTCTTATGGAGGCATTGTCTCAATTGTGGTTTCCTCCTCCCAAGCAATTCTAACCTGGGTCAAGTTGACATAAAATTTGCCAGAATACCAAGAGATCCATTGCAGGAAAGATTAACATGAAATGGATCTGAAGGACAGAACCATCCCAGGATAAATTCTAGGCTTCAACACTCTCTTGCCTGATAGTTCTACCTGTTGTATTCACAGTAATAACTTGTCTCTTACATCCTGGATCAGTTACTATCCTTGTTACTATGGTAAAACAAACCCTAAGTAACAACCATATCTGTCTTTTGGGGCTATGATTACCTCACTCAGGATTAATTTTCTACTTCTACCCATTTATCTATGAATTTGTTGCTTTTGGTTTTATTTTAAATAGCTGAGTAATATTCCATTATGTAAATGTGCCTTTTTTTTCTCGTTCTAGTCATCAGTTGATGATCATCTAGTCTGTTTTCAATTTCTGGTGATTATGAATAGGGTGGCAGTGAACATGGTTATGAAGTGTTTTTTATAATAGGATGAAATAACTATTGGGTATATGTCTAAGAGTCTTATAGCTAGACCTTGAGCGAGATCTATTTCCAGCTTCATAAGAAGCTGCCTGTCATACTGATTACCATAGCAGTTATACAAGTTTGCATCCCCAACAGCAATGGACGAATGTTCTTCTTGCTTAGCATCCTTGTCAGCATGAACCAACGTTGGTTTCATTGATCTTGGACATACTGACTGATTTTCATTTGCATTTCCCTGATGACTGGGGATGCTGAATGTTTCTTTGAAGTAATTCCTAGTCACTTAGGTTTCTGCTCTTGAGAATGTCCTGTTTAGATCTATATCCCACTTTCTTTTGATTTGTTTTCTTGATTTTTTTTAGTTTGCTTAGTTCTTTATATATTTTATATATTAGTCCACTATCAGATATATAGTTGGTAAAAAGCACTTCCTCATTCTGTAGCGTGTCATTCTTCATTTAGTGGTGTTCTTTTAAGTAGAGTAGTTTTTCAATGGAATTGATATTCCCAGGAAGTGTTACAAAACAATATAATAATTTTCAGCATTTGACCCTAAAGCTTTTAACTATCTCATACAGAAAAAAGAAAAATTACTGGGTCCAACTTCAAAAGCTCCTACACCACTTATAGTCATTGTTGAGAACTAGCAAAAGATACTTGACCTGACTATTCTCTTTTTTGTAAGTGCCTGTAAACTCATCATGGACGTTAAGTATTTTCAACAGTGATTTGGTCTTAAAAAATGTTTTCAACACTTGGGAGGCAGAGGCAGGCGGATTTCTGGGTTCGAGGCCAGCCTAGTCTACAAAGTGAGTTCCAGGAGAGCCGGGGCTGTACAGAGAAACCCTGTCTCAAAAAAAAAAAAAAAAAATCAATTAAAAAGGAAGAACATGTAGAGAACTAGAAAATATTATTTTAAACCAAAACAAAATCCAGATGGTAAACCCTGAATATTAGAACTCCATATTCAGCACCTAAAATGTGTGGTATTATCTTAGATCCAACCAGTCCAGACATCCCCATCCGACAAACATACTACTTACAGCATACATAACCTTTCTCTTGAGCCACTCATACTTTCAACTTTCCTCAGCAGACACCAATATATCCCACTTCCTGGAGTACCTAGTGTAAATTAGGTGTTCCCTTTGTGGTGGTTTAAATATGGATGGCCCAGGCACTATTAAGAGGTGTAACCCTGTTTGAGGAAGTGTGTCACTGTGGGCATGGGTTTCAAGTCCCTCATCCTAGCTGCCTGAATGCCAGTCTTCTCTTAGAGGCCTTCAGATGAAGATACATAACTCTCATCTTCTCTTCCACCATGCCTGGATGCTGTCATCCTCCCACCTTAATGGACTAAACCTTAGATCCTATCATCCAGGCCCAATTAAATGTCCGTATAAGAGTTGTCTTTGTCATGGTTTCTCTTCACAGCAATAAAACCCTAACTAAGAAGTTGGGACCGGGGACTGGGATATTGCGTGATAGGCCCGACCATGTTTTTGTTTGGAGGAATGTGAATTTGGAGTCTTTCGATTTGGATTGCAGTGGAATGCTTTAAGTGGGGCTTAATGGGCCATCCTAGTAGGAATATGGAAGACTTTGTTGATGAGAGTGACTTGAACAGTGAAAGACTGGCTTTCAGAGGAGAAGAATATTAGTATGAGGCTGAGAGACAGTTTTTGTGATATTTTGGTGAAAATGTACCTGCTTTTTGCCCTTGTCTGAAGAATCTACCTGAGCCTAAGGTAAAAAGATTTATATTAATTCCATTGACAAAGAAACTCTCAAAACAATTCCAACAGAGACTGTTTTCTGGTTATGTCTCATGAAGAGCACTTTGAACAAGTATAGCATGCTTAGAAAGGAAAAAATATAAAATATATGGTTCAAGTAATAAAGAGGCGCCAGGGAGTGAAATGAAGCTGAATCCTGTGTTCAAGGAGATAAACAGATTAAGGGAGTGGTGACTTTGTTGCAAGATCTCACCCCGATTATTGTTTGTGCATTTGCCATTGAAGAAGGAATAGTTATATCATGTTAGGTGTTATTGTTGCTTAGCTATTGTTTCTCTTGGACTTTTAATTTGGTATGAACTAAAATCCAGTAGTGAAAGATGAAGACTTTTTGATCTGGATCTTGAGTCATAGTGACCATGAAAATCTCAGGCCCAGGCAAGATGGTATACTTCTTTAATTTGAGGAGATCAGAGGCCATAGAGCTCTGAGTTCAAGGTGAGCCATGTACAGAGCAAGTTCTAAGTAGAGGAAAGTTTAAAGCCAGGCATGGTAAAACACACTTTTAATCTCAGTACTAAGGAAACAGGCATACAGATCTCTGAATTCAAGAGTCAATCTACAGAGCAAGTTTCCGGACAGTCAGGCTTTGGCAGTGAAGGAGTTGGAAAACAGAAAGCTGGTGATAATGCAATAGAAGAAGGGGACCACATTCAAGTGCCAGACACCAGCAGAACTAGGCAACTTCAGCTACATGGATCTGGCTTTATAATCAAGAGGAGCAGGCTACTGGGACAACTGATGCTGGGTAGCTGGAACTAAGAAATTAGCAGTGATTAAGAAAAGACCAGCACAAATAGATGGATCTGGAGGGTATCATCCTGAGCGAGGTAACCCAATCACAAAAGAACTCACATAATATGCACTCACTGATAAGTGGATATTAGCCCTGAAACCTAGAATACCCAAGATACAATTTGTAAAACACATGAAACTCAAGAAGGAAGACCAAAATGTGGACACTTCGCCCCTTCTTAGAATTGGGAACAAAACTCCCATGGAAAGGGTTACCGAAACAAAGTTTGGAGCTGAGACAAAAGGATGAACCATCCAAAAACTGCCCCTCCCAGGAGTCCATCCCATAATCAGCCACCAAACCCAGACACTATTGCATACACCAGCAAGATTTTGCTGAAAGGNCCCTGATATAGCTGTCTCTTGTGAGGCTATGCCAGTGCCTGGCAAACACAGAAGTGGATGCTCATAGTCAGCTATTGGATGGAACACAGGGCCCCCAATAGAGAAGCTAGAGAAAGTACCCAAGGAGCTGAAGGGGTCTGCAACCCTATAGGTGGAACAACAATATGAACTAACCAGCCCCCCCCCAGAGCTCGTGTCTCTAGCTGCATATGTAGCAGAAGATGGTCTAGCCAGCCATCATTGGGAAGAGAAGCCCCTTGGTCTTGCAAACTTTATATGCCCCAGTACAGGGGAACACCAGGGCCAAGAAGTAGGAGTGGGTGGGTAGGGGAGCAGGGAGGGGGGAGGTTATAGGGGACTTTGGGGATAGCATTTAAAATGTAAATGAAGTAAATACCTGATAAAAATTGGGAAAAAAGATATATAAATATCTTGCAAAAAAAAGAAAGAAAAGAAAAGAAAAGAAAAGAAAAGAGAAGAAAAGAAAAGAAAAGAAAACAAAAGAAAAGAAAAGAAAAGAAAAGAAAAGAAAAGAAAAGGAAAAAAGAAGAAAGACCAGCATCACTGAGGTGAAATAAGGACAGGGTTTTCTGAGAGCACAAAGCTTTGTTCCAGAGATACCCAGAGTTGTACTTCTTGCTGTAGCTGCACTTGGTAAGGTGTAAGAGTCACCCGTGTGGTACTGGTTTTGAAGGCAGGAAGAGGATATGGAGAGCAGCTAAGGCCTGGCACTGTGAGAGACCATGGAAGGTCGCTGGTAAAGGTGCAGCCTCAGTTGTAGTTGATGGCCCAGAATTGAAGAGGTCATGCAAAGGATTTTAGTCTTGACACCATGAAGAGAGCCTATGAGAAGCTCTTGGTAAATCTCAGTTGCCCTGGAAGAAATCAATGAATTAGAGATGTCCAAACCATGAGGTGCTCACCAAGAATAGCAGCAGCAATGGAGTAGACTCAATCTGAGCCTAGAGTCCTACAGAGTGCAAAGCTGGAGAAGTGACCTGAGTCCTTCGGAGGAGCCCAGGAGATCATGTATGGCTCCCTGATATGAGAATAAGAAGCTGTAAGTTGAAGTTGCCTTGGATTCCCCAAGATGATAAATGCATCAGAGTCATGGAATACCTGCCGAAGAAAGCTGTTAAGAGGGAGTGGGAACCAGCCCTAGAGAATGAAGTTTGTTGCTGCTGAATGCCAGACCTACCAGCTGCAGTCTACGAGGATGAAAGGTTTTGGAGATGTGAAAGAGCTCTTTGACATCAAACATGGAGGTGTAGAATTTGGAGTTTGTCCAGCTAGTTTTCTGGATAAGGTGTGACCTTGTTGGAGGAAGTGTGTCACTGTGAGCGTGGGTTCTAAGACCCTTGTCCTAGCAGCCTTCAGAGGAAGATGTAGAACTCTCAGCTCCTCCTGTGCCATGCCTGCGTGGACACTGCCACCTTGTTAATAATAGACTGAACATCAGAACCTGTTAGCCAGCCCCACTTAAATGGTGTCCTTTATAAGAGTTGCCTTTGGTCTTGGCATCTCTTCACAGCCATAGAAGTCTAAGGCAATCCTCAAATCTTCCCATGCAACCCACTCCATGGCTTTGTTGAGGGAATCCAATCCAGCTATGCATTGCTTGGGCTCTGTAGCTTTTCTCTGAGAACTTACTACATGCCTCCACAACCCTGTTTTAATTCTCCATACCTGCAAGATCAGCATTAGATGAATGATCTTATGGCCAATAATCAGTTCGAAGAGTAGAGAAAGTCCCTGGGCAGCTTGCAAGTCTTTGCATAGTTTCACTGAGGAAATACTTTCTCAGGAGCCATTGTTTAAGCTGTGCATACTTAAACTGTGAGTACTCTCTTTTCAGATGGTCTCGTTACAAATTAATATCTTTCAAATGAGTTTGCATTTTTATATCTTCAAGTCCTCCTAGGTAGTGTTTTAGCCTCAGAGCACCTTTTATATTGCTCAAACACACACAAAAAATGTGGTCTTCTTCAATGCTACAAATAGTTTTTGCAATTACACTGCAGCTTTTCTATGATAGTGTGTCTACTGTTCTACCCTTGACAGACTTCACATTTTCAAATATCATTCTTCTGGGCTCCCATATACCTGCTTTCACTGTAAACATGAGTAAAGACAATGAACAACAATTCCAAATGTGATTCTGTCTTCCAGACTTCTCCAGCCAACGAGTCCATTGCGGTTAAAAGTCAGTCTCAGTCAACGTTTTAGCACACAGGCAGAGTACAAATTTTTAACAGGACCTACATAAATGACTTATAGTCCAAGCCACAGTAAAGTGTTACAATATGACACCTTATGACAGTCTTTACTCTCCACAGTCCTATCTCATGTTCTGCACCCTTGCTGTAATAATTCATACATCTCTCTCTATAGCATTCTGGATTTTTCTTACCCACTTCTCAAACATTTCCCCCATACTTTTAAGAAATCACTTGCCAAGATGGAAGAACACCATGGTCAGATTTATCATAGAAATGACCTTACTTTTCAGTTCCAATTTACTTTATTCTTTCTTTCTTTTTTTCTATTGTTGTGTCAAAATATCACTCAGAAACAACTTAATAGAAAAAGAATGTATTTCCTCTCATTTTTCAGATGGTTTTAGTCGATTATATGAAGGTAAGCAAGGTGGAGAGGGCTCTGTCTGCAGTGTTTAATGATTCCAATAACATAGACCAAAAAGCAAAAAGCAGACACAAGAACTAGATGTAGGTAAAACTGCAAAGCCTACCCGTAGTGAACAACTACTACTACCCAAGCCTAATCACATAAATATTCCATTGATTTCAAAATGACCACATGCTAGAGACCAAGTATTTAACATGTAAGTATTTGGCAGATATTTCAGAGTCAAAACCTAGCAGTAGCTCCTACTGTGCTGGTGCTAGTGGAATGTCTGTGTGTGAGTGTGTGTGTGTGTGTGTGTGTGTGTGTGTGTGTTTCTGTGTGTTGGAGTATATATGCACAAGTGTATGCTCACATGAGCACTTTCATAAGCAATGTGACTAAACACTTCACAGGGCAACAACAGATGATTTTTTAATGTTTCATACAAAAAAAAAGTAGTCATCACATATCTACTGTTCATTGAGCAGTTTTCCTTCATCTGTAGTTTATCTTTGAAGGTAGGCAGTTCTGCTTTTAAAATAAAGGTCTACATTCATGGCTTGCATAAATGCTAATTAAAAGCAAAATAGAAATTAAGGTGAATTGCCAATGTAGTACAAGGTGAAAGTCCGGTACGGAGGGCCATGCACACGGTACAGATGGAGTGTGAGACCACTTCACCAAGACATGAAAATAATCGCTCGCCCTCTAAGTAACATTAACTGCTCATCATTTTTGTTGGTAGTTTAAAACAGTATTAATATTGGCATATTTCAATCGAGTTATCATGGATTCATGCAAAGTCTGGTAGTGCCAATAACAAAAAAATATTAGGAGCCTCATATCCCCTTAACATTGAAGCTATAACGTGTATAGGTAGTCAGAGATCGCATATGTTCATCTTGCATGGCATGATAACATAACATTGTTATCCACAGGGTTCATGCAGAGCAACCACAGAATCGATAGTAGAAGAAGTAGGAGGAGGTAAAGAGGAAGAGGAGGGATAAGGAGTGGAGGGGACAGAAAAGGGAGGGAGGAACAGGACTATGATGATGAGAAGATGATCAAAGAACTTAAAAATAGCATGTGAGTGTTGTAAGTAAATTTGCAGTGTTGTGTCGGTCAGACTCAGAGCTCTGCTTTGTGTGTGGCCCTAGGACCATTAGCTGGACCACCTGCTTTACAAAGTGGCTCTGCCATTTCTTTAATCAGGTGGTAGGACTGATTTTGTTCCCCTCTCTTTGAAGGTAAACTGGCATTAGTACTGGCTTTGTACAATAAAATGTGGTAAAAGGGAACACTGGCCAACTTTAGCCTTCAGAGCTTTACAGTTAAATATGATATGAATGATCCAAATCACACCAAGAGAAAATGTCAACAGTCAGCTCACACAATCATGGACAATTATATTGCAAGAAAAATGAATCATGTTTTAGCTGTGTATATCCAAAACTAACTGAATCACAATTTCAGTTTCTGAAGTGCCTAAATCCCAGCATATAAGCACATACATTTCAGAAAACTTGAAAATACGTTTAATAAAAATGAGTGACTTTTAATTGTATATATTTAAAAATTGAACCTCCATCATCCAAATTTCAAGTGTGACAGACTCTTAAATAAAGACACCCCTATGAGATATACCATATTCTACCAGTGTGCAATGGAAAACATCTTATTCAAATTGTCATGATCTATAATGAACCATTTACATGTTTTTATTTCCTAGAATAGTTCTTTCAAATACCCCCCCTCAAAAAAGTATATGCCTTTAATCTTAGGGTCCTGTAAGAACTAAAATGATTCTTGACAAAAAAATGGAAGGGGCCTCTTTGTATTGACAAACCCTGGCAAACGAAAGGAATTTATGCAGCATTTTTACTCTCAGTTTCTTAAGCCTTCAATTACTCAGAAAAACAGTTGAGTCCTTTTAGCACCAGTTTATTAAAATTACTTAGTAAGTCATTTTGCCCATGTCTAATGCCTATTTCACCAATACTCAAAGCCAGCAGTCCTTTATATGCTTTGAAATGAAGAAAAAATAAAGCTTTCAATATATAATTTTGAAGTAAAGTTTCTTTTTCTGTGGTGTTGGGGATTAAAGCTAAGTGAAGTAAAGATTCTAAAGTAATCTGTGAAAGATGTCATGAGTTCTGGACATTCAAATGCTTTTGACTCGTAATAGCAAAATCCCACAAAGAATGTATGGTAATTAGCTGTGTTAGATAAGCAACCTGATAAAAGTAAAAGACATACTATGTGCCCATGCGAATCTGAAAGGAGTCATTAAGTTTAATTGTACGCATTTTATGAGTTTGGGTTCCGTGCTTCTGCTGTGTAGTTTTATGTCCACTTGACACAAGCTAGAGTCATTTGGTACGAAGTAATGATAAGTGAGAAAATGTCCCCACCAGATTGGCCTGTTCGCCTGCCTGGAGTGTATTATCCTCATTTGTGACAGTTATAGGAAGGCCCAGTTCATAGTGGGAATAACATTTCTAGGCTTGGGATCCTGACTTCTGTAAGAAAGCCAGCTGAGCAAGTCATGAAAAGCAACTCAGTAAGCAGCAACACGCCTGCGTGGTTTCTGCATCAGTTCCTACCTCCAGGGTCTGCCTTGAGTTCCTGTCCTGACTTCTCTCAATGATGGACTGTAATGTAGGATTATAAATCGAAATAAACTCTCTTCTCCACAAGTTTGTTTTGGATTATGGTGTTTTATCAGAACAGTGACAACGTAACTAATACACTTCTATGATATTACATTCTAAAATGCTTCCATTAACTAAAAAAACAACATAGATATTATTACATTTTCATTAAATTTCTATATTCCTCCATTATATCTTAATTCAAAACCATTACTTGCCTCAACAGCAGTCATTCATTCTAAATATTCTTAAATAAACAAATCCATATTTTTATGTAATTGAGACTCATTAAAAATAAAGGAAAAGTGAAAAAAATTCCTTTGCTATCACTATTTTCTATTTATACTCTTAAAAATGATTTTACAAGGAGCATTGTAGGGTAGATCATAGTAACACTTCTGATTCAAAAATACTGAATCTGTGAACATGCCATTCTATCTTTATTGTTCAACAAAATAATAAGATAGATAAACTATATTTGCATAGTTTAAATAAGATCTAGATTATTCTTCTACTAGACTAAATTCTTAGAAGCAGCTTCATGGCACAGCCATGAAAAAAAAAGTTCTGCCAGAATGAATTTCATATATGCCATCTCCCTATTTGAACAGGAATATCATTATAACTCCTTCTTCCATATTGACTTACATAAAATAGAAAAGTCACTCAGCAAATATCAGAGATTTTTTAGAAATGTAGATTTACATACAGTAATAGTGGTAGAGTTCACATATTTTAAGCAGTAGAAACTAGTAAAAAATGCAACCTTCACAGATCACATCTGATATGATTCAAATAGGCCATTTATTTAGTTATAATACAGTTTCCATGCTTACACAGTCTTCTCAAAGTTCTTGACCTTAAATCACAACATGTTCATATCTGCGTGCTGTATGGAGTACTGATGATTGTTCTTTACATGATGAAGAAGAAGGTGTTCCACACCTAGTCAAGCTTATAAGGAAAATTTAATAAAAAATCATGTTTGCAAAAGGACTGTGTGTACTATAGAAAGCTCTTAGAGTACTTTTTAAATCTCTTTAATTTATTTATAATCCAATAGTATCAATATTGCTCAGAAACTGCAAATATTCATCAATTAAGTTTTTGGACACTACTGGTCAACCATGTTTCCTCTTGAGGTCAGTACACGTTTTACATTTTATACATTTTACATTTGTGCCTTGAGACTTTTAGTATGAAAATTGTTTCTTTTACTTATTTCCAGGAGATAAATGTAAAATAAAAACATCATAGGAACACAGATATGAGAGAGAGAGAGAGAGAGAGAGAGAGAGAGAGAGAGAGAGAGAGAGAGAGAGAGAGAGAGAGAGAGAGAATAATATACAGGCAAATTCGTTGAGCATGCTAAGCCAGACTGTGTTAAATAAGGCAACTCTATCAACATTTCAGGATCCTGTAGAAATGTGCACTGAACATTAAAAGTTTTTAGTGTGTGTTTCATACCACCTGTCAATTACTTCTGTATTAAACAAAGTCAGTGTCAGTGGGAGGCATACTGTGATAAGACTGTGAAAGTTAATGAATCACGACAGAAGTAAGGCTTGGCTTCACAAAGGTCTTTCAGGCCACACCTGATCATATCCAATGTCGAGAAGAGCAGATGGCACATCAACAGCCACCAGGATCCCAGCACTGTAGGATTCACCCAGCATCTCTGTAAGTGTTCAGGAACAGGGATTGTGAACTTAAACCTGACTGATACTTTTCTCACTTCTACATTTACAGTGATGACATGACATCATCCTGCATCTGCCTGATAGATGAGGTTTGCATTACCTCTGGAAGGTGCCTTCAAAAGCACCAGCATTAAAAACATGGAAACAATCGAGATATCTTGCTCTCGGTTTCAGCTTGGTCTAGAACTCGGAGAAACACAAGGATGATTGGACAAAGTGTTCAAAAAAAAAAAAAAGGAGAGAAATTGGAAAGCCCTGTTTGTGGCTTTTCTGTAGAAATTACATTTAACCTTCTCTTAAAATCCATAGAAATAAAGCCTCGCAGAGACATAATGAAGAATAAGAAAGAAACATGTAGGGTTATGAGAAGTAATACAAGCAGACAGCAACATGAAAAACAGGCTTACCATATCTGGTGTGCTGAAATACTGTTGCCCTGTGTCTCCTTTGTTTAGTGAGGAGGACTCTATTTTTACAAATGCACTGATGCGTCTGTTCCCACCAGTCTGTTGTGCCATAAATTTCTAATACAGGAAGAGTAGACAGGTGAATCGAGGAGTGTGAATGAACCTGGGGTAAATGCTGAGCCGCCACATGCATTTGTTATGCAGACCGCCCAGCTATACTCTGAAAATACTAAAAAGACTGTGCTGTGAATAAACAAACCGTGGGTTTCAGATTGTGTACAGTGCAGAGAGAGTGATGTACCATCCCTCTCCATCTGGACCAAGACATGAATTATCCCACTTTCCAGTTTTGCTACCTGTTCATGCATCACCTACCAGCTGTCTCCGTTATTAGGTCATTGTTATGGTATTGGTCTAGCAGTCCCGGTGTTGACGTAACCCTCATCTTGCTTAATAGTGTTTTGGCAGATTAATATCAATACACTCAGTTCATTTACTTTCATCATACGCCACAGGATTTCCTCTGATTTAAAAGATATAAACATATTGAGAACATGCTAAATTTATGATTTCATTGTAGAATTTTGTTATAATTGTCACATTTTAATTTTAGTTGTTGTTATTAATCACTCACGGTGCTATTTTTGTATCTGTTTCCTCATAATCGAAACATTTCCTCTTAGGGTCTCAAGAGACTCAGCATTCACAAGAAACTTGCAAGAGTTAGGAAGCCTGAGAAACCATGACTCAGGCTATGTAGGCAGTAAACAATCCCACCATGAAAGACTCTTTAGTGAAACTGCCTAACAGTTGCACAAGAAACTCTAGTGAAAACAAGTTTCAGACATTGTCACTCAAACTGGAGTGGCCTTTTATGTCATACAGTTACCTGAGACACCAATAATCCTATATTTTGTGCCAATGAACTCAGTTGTTCACTAGGCTGGTCTACATTGTGTTTCTTTAGACTGTAACTGCCCTTTCTATCTGATATGAATACTAATTATGCCATCTGGCAAAGTCATGTAAACATGTGCCTAATACCTAAATTTCGTTTAGATATCTAGCATACATAATATATACACTTACGTAGGAATGATTTGGTACTATCCATAATTTCAAGCACCTGCAATGCATCTTAAATGTATTTCTTACAAAGGAAGGCAACTGTAGTCACTTACACAACTTCATAGTGCTAAGAAATGCTGCAAAGAGAACTTAAAAATGTTGCAAATTTCTTTGAAATAAGACTTGCCATCAGCATCCGATGCTATTAATTTCTACTGTTCAGCATTTCCCTGGTAATGCAAAAATGGATGCACACTGGGGAAACAGAGAGTCAGGCCACTGTGATAGTGGGAGCAGCAAAGTCAAAGGCAAATCTTGCCACATGAATGAAGCTACAAAGTCAAGGTTGGTACACTTATTTGATCTGGTGTGCATAGACACCAATAATGAGCTTCAAGTATAAAAAAAAATTCTCTACAATAGAATCATAAAGAAATGTATAACTCTTGAGAGGAGAGACTACTGACTTCTAGAAACATTCTAAAGGATCTGTAACTTCGGTACACTTAAGAGCTAGCAAGTCAGTAAAACCTGTAACGTTCTCTGCAGTTCTGTGCTTGGGAGCTTTATGATCTTTATGTCAAGATAAAACTAGTATTAATATTCCAAGAATGTATGATCAAAATGGAAATAACTATGGTATAAATGTATCATCTTTTGAATTTTTACAGTGTGCTATGTGTGTTTCTTTGTTAGTACTCTCACATATACTACACAAACATAGCATATTAAATATATGTATTATGACACCTCAAGCTAAAACTAAAGAGTCAAAGGAAGATAATCTACTAAGATTTAACAATAAGGCAGTAGCGGAGTATTTATTAAACCTAGCTCCAGAGTGGTTGTTTGAATGACCACACATTCTGTTTTGATAAATATATGACAGGCCATCAGCCTCTTCCAATAAATAGAAAAAAAAGTATTTTTCTTAAAAATAAACTTTTGACCATGCTTAAGATACAGTTTAGAAACAGTCTGGGGGGGGGGGGCGGAAATTTTGCCTATTAGTGGTTTAAGGTCCGTGTGTCTTGAGTAAGAGAACAGTTAAATGGTTAAACATAGTAGAAAGCACACAACAGTGTGTATCTGGTGTTGGGCTATGGTGTAGACAGCCATAGCTAACATGAATGCCACCATGCACATGATACCATTTGGAAAGGATAAATCCCTACTGTGCAAACTCCCTGAAGTCCGCCTTTCTTCTCTCCTTCTAAAGTTCACTGAAGCTGCATGTGAATCAGGGACTCAGATTTATCCTAACCTGGTGGACAACCTGCTTGTGATGTTTAGAGGATCAGAAGGTTAAAGGAGGTGATTCTGCTGGGTCTGATTCACAGCAGTCCATCTTGCAAAGTCCCACGCTTATAGAGCAGCCCTGCCTTTGCTTGAATTTCCTACTGCTGCCGTTTGAGATTTGTAATATTTTGTTTGAAACAGGGCTTTACTTTTTATTTTGCACCATGTCCTGAGCGTTATATAGTTAGCTCTGGGTCCCAATTGGGAGTCTATGGATAGCATATTTTCTGGTTTGTGTTAATTAAATTGTCAAGATTTATTCACATTAGGAGGTCCGCTCAGTGATGGGAAGATGGTTTAGGGTGAGAAGGTGACCCTCTGCTGTCTCCACGGTAACATCCATGTCTAACCATCCATAAGATACATTTTATTACATTTCACTCTTTTCATCTAAAATGTGCTAAGGTAGGAAAACACCTTAATCGTCATCAGACTGATACTTGCATTTTTACAGTTAATAGTTTCAGTTCAGTGAAATTGATTTAAGCTATGAAAAAGGAATCAATTAAGCTGCTTCCTCTGAAGTCCTGAACACTGCCTATCAGGCATTGGAACACAATCTGATGAGGCTCTACATGGTTCGTAGAATATCTTCCAGTTGTAATAAGGGTTAGTAGTTGCTGTCTGAAAATCTTAACACAGCTTAAACCAATTACCTGTGTTCACAGCACTGTATGCATAACGATATTTAATGTGCACCCTATTAAAACTTAATTCTAAGTTTTGCTTAAACTTTCCAATACATGAACCACCTCAGAATAGCAAAAGACATGGTTCCTCTTCTTAGTAACAGAACCTAAAAAGCCTTTTACATCTGTTCTCACAGTCATCTGTTATTTTACTTAAATAATAAATTTTAAAAGATTGACCTATTCCCTCTGGAGAAATCTACATTAATTATCTCTTCATTTCACATTCAAGTGAATGTCTAATGATCATTTTGCATATTTTTCTGTGAGATTTTTATTTTGGGTAAGTCTACCCTGATTTCATGTTGTTCTAATTTTGTTTCATTTTGATGTTTTACATTGAGACTGGCACTTTGTATTTTTTAAACATGTCATTTGAGATGCAATTATTTTCTGTCACTGTGGTGGTTTGAATGAGAATGTCCTGTATTGTCTCCTATGTTTGTATATTTGGTCTCTGACCATGGAACTGCTTGAGAAGGATTAGAAGGTACAGCCTTGTTAGAAGAAATGTGTCACTGAGGACAAGCTTGAAGTTTGGGAGGGGGGGGCTATTTCTAGTGTGCCTCACTTTGAATCCTAACTGTGGATCATGGTGTGAGCCCTTCACTGCCACCGATTCTTTGATCTACCATCACAGACTCTAGTCATCTGAAACCATAAGCCTAATGAAACACTTTGGTTTTTTGGTTTGTTTTGGTTTGGTTTGTTTTGGTTTGGTTTGTTTTGGTTTGGTTTGGTTTGTTTTGGTTTGGTTTGGTTTGGTTTGGTTTTTCAAGACAGGGTTTCTCTGTATAGCCCTGGCTGTCCTTGAACTCACTCTGTAGACCAGGCTGACCTAGAACTCAGAGATCTGCCTGCCTCTGCCTCCCAAGTGCTGGGATTAAAGGCGTGTGCCACCACCGCCCAGCATTTTGTTTTTTTATAAGGACCCTTGGTCATGATATTTTGTTGCTGAAATAGAAAAATCATTAAGACAAGTATTGTGTAGGCTGCTTGAAATTCTTATACCCATTTACCATTTTCTGTGTTAGACCATTTATGTTAATGATCTAACATTGTCCCTTGACACATGATCACTTAGGTCCTTCCTCTACCCCACAAGTTCTATCATCAGTTAATTATTTGATATGTGTACACATTTTATTTGTATTTTTATACTCATTTTTGAGAAATCTTAGTGATTTTTTTCGAGAAAAACCATAGAACATCTGTCAAAATAAGCACAACATAGACCTTGGTGTCTCTTATGAAATCTGTGAAATATTACAGAATTAAAAGGTTAATCACCACCTTGCAGCTGCCATGGCCACATTCATGTCAGTAGGATATGGTAATGTGTAGTATACATACACAGAGATTTATATGCATAGACCTCCAGATGCTCTATGTATATTACCTCATTTTACCTGAAATATCATGGTGGGGATTTCTACTGTGGAGGAGATACACAAAGAAGCGTCCCTTGAGTCGTGCTCTGGAATAATCACTTCAATCTCAGTGTAGCTGAAACTTGTGACTTAATTCTATCAATAAAATGTGTAGAGACCTTGCAATGAGAAATATGTTCTAAGGCAACCAATGGAGACATGAAACTGTAGGCCCAACTGAACCCTCCGTGCAAAATGCTGAAGGTACAGTGTCTAGAAAAATATAACTTGCCCACTTTACTGGCATCCATAGGCTAGAGAAGGAACCCAGGTCCAATTCTGGACTGAATTATCTGGCTTTCGATGATATGGAGCAGGGTAGCTTAATTTACCCAGACTCTGGTATTCTGTTCTAGCGGCTCTAGAAAATCATGCATGTATATTTCATTTATTTTCTAGTTCACAACAAAGACAAAGAAACACACTTAAGAATTAGAGAACAAAACAAAACATTTGTTGTAAAATTAAGGCAGAAATAATCAAAGCTCATTACATCAATTAGCTGCAAAGATCCTAAAATACAGCTTTCAAAGTACTACCCAGACTTGAATTTAGCAAGTGCCAGAAGGAATCCAAAAATACACATCTCAAGATGCACTGAAGCACACTTGTGATTGCCCACAGGGCTGAGATGCTTGGATGGTCCATGGGGAAACACTACTGAGAGCAGTCTTCTCCATGGGTCTCTAATGGGTTGTGATTATTGCATAGGTGAGGATGCTGAGCCTCTGCATTCACAAAGATATCTCTGTCCAAATAGAACAATTGAAATTCCCTCTCTTAACAATTAAATAACATGAATAAAGACATTTTATTTTTCAAATGCATTAGCCATATTTACTCACAGACAAAACACACATGGGGATATTCCTTTTCATGTTTATTTTACAAAGTTAATATATACTTTTAGCATTGAGGTAAAGAGTACTGGGTCTAAGAAGCGAAATAGGAAACAGATGTTGGGAAATTAGTGCAATCTAAAACACAGCCTACCTTCATTTCTATTATACAGAGACCCACATCAGGACCCCTGTTGAGGCTATATTCTCTCAACAGAAGTTTTATTTGTATTTTTTTCCAATAATGAAACCCAAGTCAGAAGTTTTCAAGCTGCTGATACTCCTACACAAAGCCAATGGATTCTTTTTGCAAGTGCTGTTTTGAAAATACCTGTCCCATTGAAGAGATTGCTTCAGGGCATCAAAGTAATAGAACATTTTCAAGCCCTGCTGCCCAAATCACCCCCTTCTGGTCCCCAGCATGACACCCCAGAGCAGATACTGGAGTTACTTACTAAAGAAGAAGTGTTCTCTTTTAAAATGTATTATTTACTAAATCCTGGGGTTCCTCAGAACATTTTCTACATCTGTCCTTCAAATCTTCTCTTTGCAGATGCTCACCAGAGGCAGTAGCTACAGGGATTTTTTAAAAAGACCTACTTTCTGGAGGATTTATTGGATTCAATTTTTTCTCTAAAAAAGATGAATATTAGGTCAAAACAAAAAATTTTCTACGTTTTGTTTTGCTGTGCTTTGCTGTTTTGTTTGTTTTGTTTTGTTTTTTTATTTACCAAATTCTGGTTGTGTTTAAGAACATAAACTATTTTGGTGTCTAAGTTTTCAAAGAGCATTTATCCTAAGTTGGTGTATAATATAACAACCCATTTGAAGTAAAGGAATACAGAAGCTATAAACACTAGTAGACTCTTTTCTCTCCATTTATAACAATATTACATTTTATAAATAAAGTCATAGACAAGTAAGTGTAGTAAAGAAAGTTCTCTTATATTTATAAAGTTTTAAAAAATATTGTGGATGAGATTTTCTGTCATTGGTAATTTTGGAGTCTCTTAGTCTTCTATAATCTTTCATGGTTCCTCTCTTAGATTGTACTTTTGTAGGGTTTAGACCTAACTTTAAAATTTATTTCTCACAAGTTGAAGTGTCCTTTATCATCTGGTCAAACTTCTACTCACAGCATAACTCCTTCACATATTATATTATTGTTCTGTTAATTATTGCTCTCAAAATAATTTTCTAGATTAGCGAGCAAAATGATCCCTTATGACATTAATCTCTTCCCCAAATGTTGCAGTGGTTATTCTAAAAATGTTATATGACATAGTCCTTCTTATATCTTACATGGAATTATTCCCTTTCTTCTAACTGCTACCTTCATCCCCTTGCCTACAACACTTCTCTAAAAGGACACGCTTTAGTGTACAGTTTAGAAAGTCTGCTCAATTCTCAAACTTCACATTGTGATGTGCTTATAATAATAATAATAATAATAATAATAATAATAATAATATCAGAAAAGTGGACTGAATCAGCTTTGAAGCTGAAAAGAATACCATTTTAAATTTATTTTAAAAATTAAAAATAATTTATTATACATCTGATTTACCAAATATATGCTTTTTTGACTAATAATTATATTTTCTTTTTTATTATTCAAAACAATTTTAAAATTTAAATATATTTTGATCTCATCTTTTCCTCCCAAATCCTTCTTGTTCCTCTATCCTTCCCTACCCATCCATCTTTAAGTTCTTTCTCAAAACATATTCTTTTTAATTCTTTCAAGTATTATTCATTCATATATAAAAGGACATTGGTGGGCTTATTACTTGTCATGATAATCTGTTTAAATGTCACGGAACATAATCATTGCTGGTACCCATAATGCGTATATTAAATGCTGTAGATGATTTAAGATATTTTATTAAATATACCAATAATCCAGCAAGGTATTTGGACAGAACTGGAACTTTGACTGCTATGACCTCAGAATTCAATGGGGACAAAGAATTGACCTCTAGAAATTCCAGAGTTTATGTGATAAAGAGCAAATGGACCCTAATGGCTCTACAAAACAGTGAAGAAAATAACATCACCAAACTTATCTTATGAAACCAATATTATCTTGATACTAAAAGTGGAGAAATATTCAACAAAAAGCAAATAACAGACCAATTTTCCCAATAAGCAAAGATACAAATATTCTCAACAAAATACTTAGAGACTGAATTGAAGAATGCATTTTGATCATCTGTCATGACCAAGTGGGCTTCATCTTAAGATGAAAGGTTGTTTCATCATATGCAAATCAAATTATGTAACACACCATATACATCTTCTTCTGTACAAAATTACTCCAATAGAAGGGAAAATACATTTGGAAAACTTAGACTAATACTCAGAAAAAAATCATGGAAATATTATAAATAAATGGATCATACTTCAAAATAATGAAGGACATATGCAAAAATTCTAGAGCCAACATTGTAGCCGTGAGTTTGTGCTATACTGCTTTGTGCTCTCAGTGATCATGTGCGCATCCATCAAGGAGCTATCTTTGGATCCATGAATGAAACACACACACACACACACACACACACACACACACACACACACGGCTGGGCACTCTTGCACCTTCCGCTTCTCTTCCCCTTCTGCCACAGGCCCAATCTGAGAAGTGGCTAGCAGCCACTTACCCGAAATCTCACATGGCTGATAGATTTTTCTTTTTCTTTTTTTTTCTTTTTTTTTTTTTTTTTTTT
>NC_034601.1:46667949-46687264 GCF_900095145.1 Mus pahari | reverse complement strand
CTGAATACACCATCTTCTACTACATATGCCGCTAGAGACACTGGTTAGTTCATATTGTTGTTCCACTTATAGAGTTGCAGCCCCCTTCAGCTTCTTGGGTACTTTCTCTAGCTCCTCCATTGGGGGCCCTGTGTTCCATCCAATAGCTGACTGTGAGCATCCACTTCTGTGTTTGTCAGGTACTGGCATAGATTCACAAGAGGCCACTATATCCAGGTCCCTTCAGCAGAATCTTTCTGGCATGTGCAATAGTGTCTGGGTTTGGTGGCTGATGATGGGATGGATCCTCGGATGGGGTAGTCTCTGGATAGTCCATCCTTTCATCTTAGCTCCAAACTTTGACTCTGTAACTTCTTTTGTGGGTATTTTGTTCCCTATTCTAAGGAGGAATGAAGTATCCACACGTTGGTCTTCCTTCCTTTTGGTTTTCATGAAATTCTTGGTCAAATGGCTGGTTGACTTTATCTTTATCTTGCCAGTCCTGTGTCCCGTCCTTCTTCTCCAAGTCAGAGCTCTCTTTTCTTCTCTGTGTCCTGGCTGGCACAATGCTAAGGGTCCCACCATGTGCCCAGTTATTGGCTGTTGGCATCTTTATTGATCTATCAAAAAAAAAATTAGGGACAAGGACCATTAGCATTTAGACATTGAATCACAGGATTAAAACCAATCTCCAACACAGCATTATACTCGGAGATGAAAAATTAGGAACATTTTCTCTAAAATCAGGAATGAAACAAGAATTATCATTCTTATCTCTTGAGTTCAGTATAGCACTTGAAATCATAGCTACTGCAGAAAGACAATAAAGTCATACGTGGATAAAATGAGAAAAGAAGTTACACTACCCTATTTCAGACAATATGACTCTGTATTTAAAATATCCTATAAAATTTACCAGAAGACTCTTTAATAAATACTTTCAGTAAAGTTACAAAATACAGAATCAGTATGTAGAAATAGCAGTATTGATATATACCAAAAGAGAACTCAGAAAAGAAAACCATCTTCATAGGAGCTCCAAGAAAAGGAACTATTTAGAATGAAAATTAACTAAAGTTCAGAAAGAACTCTACAATAAAGACTTCAAGACACTGAAAAAGTAAATCAAGAAAAATAGTAAAAATTGTAATGATTTTTAGTGTCTCTGGCCTGGAAAAATTAATCTACAACTTTCATTCAATCCCCATCAAAATTCCATGTTGCCACAATGCCTGAGGCTTGGATTCTAAAACCCTAAATAGACATAGTGAGGGAATGAGGAAAAGATGGACACACAGATACACATAGAGAGAAGTTGAGATCAGGTGAGATTCTGCTATTGCTACCATTACTTCCAGAAACTTCAGCATGGTTAACAGGTACAGCTTGGTATGGGTGATTACAAGTCTTGGTAGAAAGTCACATTAGGTCAACAGTCTTGGGCTTTAAATATCTGGGAGAAGGAAGCTGCAGTTGATCATTCTTGTACATTTTGAAAACACACATTAATTCAGGACTATCCTTTTTCATGGCTTCCTCCACTATCCATACCATGACATTCTTTTTTTTATTATTATTATTTTATTAAATATTTTCTTCATTTACATTTCAAATGCTAGCTCGAATGTCACCAATACTCTCCCCCAACCCTACTCCCCTGCCCACTCAAACTTCTTGGCCCTGGCATTCACCTGTATGGGACATATAAAGTTTTCAAGACCAAGGGGCCTCTCTTCCCAAAGATGGCTGACTAGGCCATCTTCTGCTACATATGCAGCTAGAAACACAAGCTCTGGGGGTACTGGTTAGTTCACACTGTTGTTCTACCTATAGGGTTGCAGACCCCTTCAGTTCCTTGGATAATTTCTCTAGCTCCTCCATTGGGTTCTCTGTGTTCTATCCTATAGATGACTATGGGCATTCATTTCTATATGTGCCAGGCACTGGCATAGCCTCACAAGAGGCCGCTATATCAGTGTCCTTTCAGCAAGTTCTTGCTGGCATATGCAATAGTGTCTGTGTTTGGTGGCTGATTATGGGATGGAACCCCGGGTGGGGCAGTCTCTGGATGGTTCATCCTTTCATCTTAGCTCTAAACTTTGTCTCTGCAACTTCTTTAATGGGTATTTTATTCCCTATTTTAGGGAGGAATGAAGTATCCACCGGTTGGTCTTCCTTCTTCTTGATTTTCTTGTGTTTTGGAAATTATATCTTGTGAATTCTGGGTTTCTGGGCTAAAATCCACTTATCAGTGAGTGCATATCAAGTGAGTTCTTTTGTGATTGGGTTACCTCACTAAGGATGATATCCTCCAGATACATCCATTTGGCCAAGAATTTCATAAATTTATTGTTTTTAATAGCTGAGTAGTATTTCATTGTGTAAATGTACCACAGTTTCTGTATCCATTCCTCTGTTGAGGGACATCTGGGTTCTTTCTAGCTTCTGGTTATTATAAATAAGACTGCTATGAACATAGTGGAGTACGTGTCCTTATTACCAGTTGGAAGATCTTCTGGGTATATGCCCAGAAGAGGTATTGCTGGATCCTCCGGTAGTACTATGTCTAGTTTTCTGAGGAACCGCCAGACTGATTTCCAGAGTGGTTGTACAAGCTTGCAATCCTACCAGCAATGGAGGAGTGTTCTTCTTTCTCCACATCCTTGCCAGCATCTGCTGTCCCCCTGAATTTTTGATCTTAGCCATTCTGACTTGTTTGAGGTGAAATCTCAGGGTTGTTTTGATTTGCATTTTCCTGATGATTAAGGATGTTGAATATTTTTTCAAGTGCTTCTCAGCCCTTCGGTACTCCTCAGTTGAGAATTTTGTAATGGGTTTATTTCAATTTCTGGATTTCAGCTTCTTGAGCTCTTTGTATATATTGGATATAGTCCCCTATCAGATTTAGGATTGGTTAAAATTCTTTCCCAATCTGTTGGTGGCCTTTTTGTCTTATTGACAGTATCTTTTGCCCTACAGAAGCTTTGCAATTTTATGAGGTCCCATTTGTCAATTCTTGATCTTACAACACAGGCCATTGCTGTTCTATTAAGGAAATTTTTCCCTGTGCCCATTTCTTCAAGGCTTTCCCACACTTTCTCCTCTATATATTTCAGTGTCTCTGGTTTNATGTGGAGNTCTTTGATCCACTTANACTTGAGNTTTGTACAANGAGATAAGNATGGATCANTTCACATTCTTCTACATGCTAACTTCCAGTTGTGCCAGCACCATTTGTTGAAAATGCTGTCTTTTTTCCACTGGATGATTTTAGCTCCTTTGTCAAAGATCAAGCAACCATAGGTGTGTGGGTTCATTTCTGGGTCCTCAATTCTAATCCATTAATCTACCTGTCTGTCATAGTTCAGTACCATGAAGTTTTTATCACAATTGCTCTGTAGTAAAACTCTGGTTATTCCCCCAGAGTTTCTTTTATTTTTGAGAATAGTTTTTGCTGTCCTAGGTTTTTTATTATTCCAGATGAATTTGCAAATTGCCCTTTCTAACTCAGTGAAGAATTGAATTGGAGTTTTGATGGGGATTGAATTGAATCTAGAGATTGCTTTCGGCAGGATAGCCATTTTTATTATATTAATCCTGCCAATCCATGAGCATGGAAGATCTTTCCAACTTTTGAAATCTTCTTCAATTTCTTTCTTCAGAGACTTGAAGTTTTTGTAATACAGATCTTTCACTTCCTTAGTTAGAGTCATACCAAGGTATTTTATATTTTTTGTTACTATTGTGAAGGGTGTTGTTTCCCTAATTTCTTTCTCTTCCTGTTTATCCTTTGTGTAGAGAAAGGCCACTGATTTGGTTGAGTTCATTTTATATCCAGCCACTGCACTGAAGCTGTTTATCAGGTTTAGTAGTTCTCTGGTGGAATTTTTAGTGTCACACACACACGCGCGCATATATATATATATATATATATATATATATATATATATATATAATCATTATATATATAATATATATTATACATTATATTATATATATTATATATATGATATATATATGATATATATATATATATAATCATATCATCTGCAAATTGTGATATTTTGACTTCTTCCTTTCCAATTTGTATCCCCTTGATCTCCTTTTGCTGTTGAATTGCTCTGGCTAGCACTTCAAGTACAATATTGAATAGGTAGGGAGAAAGTGGGCAGCCTTGTCTAGTCCCTGATTTTAGTGGGATTGCCTCCAGCTTCTCTCCATTTTCTTTGAGGTTGGCTACTGTTTTGCTGTATATTGCTTTTATTATGTTTATGTAGGGGCCTTGAATTCCTAATCTTTCCAAGATTTTTATCACGAAGGGGTGTTGTATTTTTGTCAAATGCTTTCTCAGCATCTAATGAGATGATCATGTGATTTTTTTCTTTAGTTTTTTTTTTTTTTTTTTTATATAGTGGATTACATCCCTGCATCCCTGGGATGAAGCTTACTTGGTCATGATGGATGATCTTTTTGATCACACCATGACATTCTTCACAGTTCTCGATAAAACAACCCTATAAACCATGTCAATCCACAAAATTTTATGACTACCCAAAACAGTCCTAAGCAAAAGAACACAAGTGGAGTTATAACAGACAAGTTTCAAATTATACTAAGGAACTATAGTGAAAGAGTTAACCTGATGCTGGCACGGAAACAGGTAGATAGTTCTTTAGATTCCAATATAAGACCCATAAAATATTGACAACAGAGACCTGACATGCCAGAGTATGGGGATACCAGGGGGAGTAGAAGGGAAGGGCAGATGGTGGAAAAAATTGTGGGAGGGGGTATTTGGGAGAGGTGCACTGAAACGGATATAAAGTGAATAAGTAAAATAATAATAACATTATTATTATTAGTAGTAGTAGTAGTAGTAGTAGTATAGCAAAAAAGTTTTATGGACATCTGATTTTTTGACAAAGTTATCAAAACTCTGTAGTGAAGAAAAGACTATTCCACGACTTGTGTTGGCAATAAGACAAAAGAATGAAGTTAGGTTTTTTGTATTTTTGTTTGTTTGTTTATTTTATGCTGTACAAAAATAAGTGTGAAATGCATTTAGTCTTTAGTTGCAAACCTGCAAGTTGAAGCAGATAGATAAAAACATAGGAAATGCATGTTGAAATATGAGCAAGAACTTTATGAAATGAACCCTATCATAGGGGGAGCAGCCATGAGAATCAAGAGATGAGACTCATGAAATTTTAAATTGTGCTCACAGCCCACAGGAGAAATTTTTTATCATCTAGAAACTTCAGATGGCAGAAAGGGGGTATCTAACATCCAGAACTTATACAGAATTATAAGGGAAGAACACCAAAAAAAGAAAGAAAAATAAAGCAACAAATTCCTAAAACTTCCATTTAAAAACAAAGGAATTGATGAAAAGAATGAACAATTTTCAAAAGAAGATACATACATGCTCAATAAGAATCTTCAAAAGCAACATCACTTGCTGTCAGGAAATGCTATTTAAAACTGATTGGATACACTAATTCATTCCATTATTATGGCTACTGTCAAGAAATGTAATAATAAATGCTGGGAAGGATGTGGCATAATAGTGTGTAAACTCTAATGAAAAAAGAGAACAAGAAAGGGTAAAAATCGTAGAGAGGAAGTTAGGGGTGGGTAAAAGACATTAGGAATAGGGAAATGAAAAAAAAAATACAGACATGGAGCAGGTTACGAAGATCAATCCGAGGTCGGACAGTGGTATGGAAGATAGTAGGGAAGAGAATGTACTGAAATATGATTTCCTCAAAACATGTAATACCTTCTATGCTAATTCAAAAATAAGAAGATAAAGATAATATTATATTAAAAGTACTTATTGTGCAATTCTTTAGGGTTTTAGTGTATTCTCTTTTCTTTGAAATAAATATTTTAATTGCTTTTAATTAAGGGTTTCCCCTCAGGTTCAAACTTATTGAAAAGATGTATCATTTATGGTTTTTATGTACTTGAACAACAGTAATTAATATATTTTTGTATTTTCAAGTATAAATATGACGTGACATTGTTGATGGGCAATCTTTCTCAGCAATTCATACCTCACACAGCAGATGTGCATCTTATAATTAAGATAGAAAGAATAACAATTATAACAACTTGTAATTATAAAATAGATTTTCACATTTTATTTATGTAATTACACCTTAAGATGTAATTATCATAATGTTTGATATCTACCTAACCCAATTCATCAATTTATATAAAGATTAATATGTATGTATTTGTATCTAGACAGTAAGGTCATAAAGCAGATTATGTAAAAAGATGTCCTAGTTAAGTAGCTTATAATTCAAATGAACAATTATGCCACTAATATACAATTAGAGAATATATATTTGATGTTATCATGTACTATAAATTCTTAAATTAAATTTTTGAAGATTTTTCACTGAATTCACAAATAGGAACTACTATCAAAGTCTGTAATTCTAAATACCTGAAGGTCAAATAATTCATAAACCAATACTGTGGGGCATTAGCCTATACACAGACAGTCTGATTTCCAGTCAAGCTGAGGTCTGAACTCTGGGACCAGTGGTGATAATTCACCTACATGGGATAGAAGGAGTTCTCTCATGTCTCCTGGAACTCTGGCTCCTGTCAAAGTTACTACCCCCTCAGCCCCCACAAGAGAATAATGGTTAATAGTCACATAGGCAATGTCCCAAGCTTCTGACCTTCGGGCTAAACTCCTCCCCAGTTACCTAGAACAGTAAGATAAAGCAGTGCACTATAAGAGGGGCTGTTTGGGTCCTCCTCACTCTCTCACTCCTCTCTTCCTCTCTTGTTCTCTTGCTCTCACTCCTCTCTCCTTTCCTCTCTCCTCTCACTCTCTTACTCTCTAGTCTTTCTTCTCTCTTTCTCTTTCCCCCTTCTCTCCTCTTGGCCATGACCTGTCATTCTTTCTTTTACCTTCTCTTCTTTATCCCTACCTTTCTATAATAAAGCTCTAAAACCATAGACTGTCTCTGACTCTCACCTATGTGGGAACCTCTCTCTCTGTGCCCTCTCTCCCATAACCCCAGGGCACAGGGTGTTGTCCCAGGGCCCTTGGTTTTGGGGGCTGCCTCTTGTCCAGATGCCCACTGGGCCAAGTGGAAAGCGTCTGGCACTACTCCCGCATCTACCTGTCCAGAGCATAGGAAGAACTTTGGCCAGGTGCGGGCTATCCTCCCTCCCCCTCCTTTCCCTGACTCCTTTTAGTTTTCACACAATACCACTTTTACATGGGCTACAAGGTTTGTGTATTCATAACCTGGAAATACTAGTTACTATCACCACACTGACAAAGGTAAAATGATGCTCAATTTCAGTGAGAAAAACATACTACAGGTTCATAAGGCATGATCATTCATACCTATAATCCCAGCACTTGGGGCAGAAGCAAGGATGGATCTCTGTGAAACAAAAGCCAGGCTGTTTTACAATATGCCAAGTCCTGCTTGGCTGTATGTAAGGGATAGAATGGCATGGCTCCTGCCCATGAAACAGAGCTAGCAGGGCATAGGCATCCATGGTTGCTGTGGTCATATGGCATATACATATGCATATACATATACATATACATATGGAATATACATATACATATACACATCACTTTATGTTCCACCTTCAGGAAAATATTCTCCCTGTCAAGGTTATTGGAAATGTTCTCCCTGCCATCTCCATGATAATTAGGAACAGTGGAGTCCAAAAGTTGAGGGTGTGTCTATGACTCAGCAAAATAGTAAATGCTGAGAACTTTGGTACAGCCCTTAAGGCTGTGGGAAAGAACTCTGAAAACATGAGTTCAAAATTGTGTAACTTCTCAACTTTAAGGATACAATATGAATTGTACTATGGGCTTCACAGATCTGAAGGAACAGTGGCAGCTGTACTATAAGCAGCTTGTCAGAGAGATACTAGGGTAGGAGATAATGAGATTCAGGGAGTGGTAATCAAAGGACAAGTTCCCACCCAGCTTTTTGCTTATGCTTATTAAGGCAGGCACATTCCTGAGTTCAAGGTCAGCCTGAGGCAGAGGGAGTTTAGGTTCAGGTCAGGCAAGGTAAAAATGGTAATTTTAGGGTGGAGTCTTTGACACAGCTATCTTATTGTCTATGCTTAACAAAGACCAACAGATCTCTGACTTCTTTTGCAATATTAAAAAACAAAAAAGTGATTTCTGTCTCTTTCTTACAATGCTGGGCTCAAGGGATATTGATTCATGAGATAAAAGAGAACCTGGAGTAAATACTGAATTGATACATAAATAAAAGTCTAGGCTTTTGACTTTTGATCTGTAAACTGTGAACTATACAGAGAGTTTAGAATTACAAAAACAAATGCTGTCTCAAGCAGAAGACAGAGAGAGAGAGAGAGAGAGAGAGAGAGAGAGAGAGAGAGAGAGAGAGAGAGAGAAATAGAACAATACAGAAAGCTGTTTAAAACAGAATGTAGGCCTTCATTTTGGCCCCAGGATTTGACTTTGAGTACTTCGATTTACTTCTCCCAGACACCCCTTCTCACAGGAACATCTCTCCAAGCCCAGGCTGGTCCTTGGCAACAATAGAGAGTTCAAGGTTAACCAAAGGTATACACAGTGACACTCTGCCTCAGTAAATAAGCAAACAAAAATAAAAACAAAATAAAACAAAAACAAAAACAAAACAAACCCCCTAATGTTCTATTGGAATTTGAATACTCTAAATGAACCTCATGTAACTTCCTTCTAGACTCTGAACATTTCAGTTCTGTGAATTATACTCATGTATTCCAAGACCTAGGATATAAAAATGAATAGCACATATAGAAATAGAGCAGAAAACTTCCCTAGTCATTCAAATTTATTTTGCCATTCTCTTCTTCCTATCTTAAATTTCCTCAGTTTCACTTTGACTTTGTGATCTGTAGGTAACATCTGATAGGATAATAAAAGGTGCAGAGACGATAAGACCATCTCGGTGTCAGTAGTGACAATGACAGTAGTAACAGCCAGGGCAGCCTGTCATCCTTAAGCAGTTCCAGAATGATGAAACACAGCTTTCCTTCCACATTCCCATAGCTCTTGTGCCTTATCTGCACATATTACCTCTCCAGCATAAGGGCTGAGATAGAAAATGCCCAAACACAAGAAGGAAACACAGTTAGAAAATCATTACAAACTAAAAATGTGCTATGGACACTGTGATAAAATACATTGGAAAACTATGGGAAAGCAAATACCCAAAGGCAGAGAAAGAACTTGAGTTTAAACATTAATCCTATTCAGATATGGTAAAAATGGTATGTCTGTAAAGAGCCCATTATATAAGTTTGGGTTCCTGAGTTCAGTTTTCAGGACCCATGTATAAAGCCTGGACTGGTAATACTTGTCTGTTATCTGACACATGTGTGTTATGGAGGGGAAGAACCAAAGAATTCCTGAAGCATATGGAGATGCATACAACCATACTAACAAGTATATATACCACATACAGCATAGAAAACAACACATCGGATTATGAAGTTTCAAATATTGGACAATGATTAATGAGAAATGCACTTTTAAAGTTATTTATTCTTTCAATTTAAGAAAAATAAATGGATCTGAATTACATCTCTCAGGATGATATTTTCTAGTTCCATCCACTTCCCTGAAAAATTAATGATGTCATTTTAAATAGCTGAATAGTATTCCACTATATAAATGAACCACATATTCTGTATACATTCCTCAGTCAAGGGACATCTGGTTGTTTCCTGCTTCTGGCTATTACAAATAAGGCTGCTATGAACAAGGTGTAACATGTGTCCTTGTGGTATGGTGGGCAACTTTTTGCCCAAGAGTGGTATAGCTTTGTCTTCATGAACTCTTTCCAATTTTCTGAGGAACCGCCAGTTTGTACCAGTATGTAATCCCATCAGCAATGAGGAATATCCCTCTTTTTTCACATCCTCACTAAATGTGCTGTCACTTGAGTTTTTGATCTTAGCATTCTGATTGGTGTAAGGTTGATTCTCAGGGTTGTTTTTGTTTGTATTTCTCTGATGATGTCAATCTCACTTAGAAGGGGAAAGGAGTAGACATGGGAGGCAGAGGGAGGGAGGGAACCTGAGTGGGAGAGGGGAGGGGGAAAGGGAAAGGGGAACAGGATCAAGTATGGAGGGAGGCAGAGAAGACCAGAGGGCCAAGAAAATAAATAAAAAATAAGCAGCCTTGGGTGTGGGAGGTGGGAGGACCCTCTAGAAAATACCAGGCACCTGGGAGATGGAAGACTTTCAGGACCCAATGGGAGTGACTTTAACCAAAATGCCCAATAACAGAGAGAGGAAACTAGAAGAGTCGTCTTTCCAGTAGATAGACAGAAACTGAAGGGGAAGGACTGGGTTACTAACCCACAGTCAAAATTTCTGACCCAGAATTGTTCCTGTCTAAAAGAACTGCAGGGACAAAAATGGAGAAGAGCCAATGACAGGCCCAACTTGGGATCCATCTAATGGGGGACACCACATTACTGATGCTATGATTTGCTTATAGATGGGAGCCTGGCATGGTTGGTTTCTGAGAGATTCTACCAGCAGCTGACTGAGACAGAGGCAGATACTTAAATCCAACAATTGGACTGAAGTCAGGTACCCCTAAGGTTGAATTAGGAGAAGGATTGAAGAAGCTGAAGAGGTGAGTGGCCCTGTAGGAAGACCAGCAGTCTCAACTAATTCAGAAACCAGGGAGCTCCCAGAGACTGAGCCACCAACCAGGAGCACACATGGGCAGTTCTAAGGCTTCTTACATATATATACATATATATATATATATATATATATATATATATATATATATATATATATATATATATAGCAGAGGTCTGTCTGATCTGGCCCCAGTGGGAATACTCTAGAGACTTGAGGCCCCAGGAAAGGTGGAGGTCTGGTGGGGGTAGCACTCTCTTGAAGGCAAGGGGGGGGAGGAATGGGATGAGGAACTGTGGGAGGAGGAACAAGGAGAGGGAAGACAACAACTGGAATGTAAATAAATAAAATAATTAAAATTAAAAAAAATAAATTGACTGGAAATACTATTTATATTCATAGAAATATTTAAAATGATATTTAATAGCATAAAGAAACTATTGTTTCTTTACCTTCATGTGACTTTTTGCAAACTGAAGATACTACTCAAAGGAGAAATTTAATGGTGGGTTGAAGGAGGAGTCTGGGATAAGTTGGGAGATGGAAAAAAATATGATCAAAATATGTTTTCTGAAGTTCTCAAAAAATAAATGAAAGCATGATAAAGAGAAAATAGAAAAGAAACACTATTGTGCAATTCATTTAAAAATAAATGTAACTTTATATAAAGCTGAAGTAAAACTTGAATATTTTCATGAAAACATTTCTCTTGTGATAGCAGTCTTAAATATAGTAAAAAGAATATTTTTAAATGGTATCAGGAAGTTATGGAAGATAAAGGAACAGTGGGGTCAGCAGAGTATTTCTTCTCAAAATTAAAACTTATCAGTGTTTTGAAAGTTGTTTCTAAGCAAAACTCCTTTACTTAAATAGACAAAAGATAAAGTTGAGTATATATATGATAAACTAGAAAGGTTGAGGACAAAAGATCGGAAAACATCACATTAATCAGTTGTTTCTCTTTTATATCTATGATAAAGTACATTGGTATTCATTATAATTACCATCATCTAACCATTAGACAAAACTACTATTTACCTAAAATTGTTAAGTCGATATTGTCATTAAATTATTAATTTTATCCCTATTATTTATATGACCAATAAAACAGACATAAAATAATGCCAAAATGTATATCAAAAGAATAAAATATAACTTCTCATTTTTATTATGATATTTAAATTTCATATTATGCCAAACAAATTTATTTACTCAGCTAGATATTGAGTTATCTTAATTAATTTGCCTTTGTTATTTCACTGACTATTTCTTAGTTTTCTACATCAAAATATTTAGAGCTCTTTTACTTAAAGGAACAACAAGAAAACCAGTAAGCAGAATAACACCTTCAATCTCTACCATTGAGCTTCTGTGGAACTTCCAATAAGCAGTGAATAGTCCCTAAATCTTCATTTGCTTGGAAATGTTGGGTCTCAATTACATTCTGTAGCCTCTAAGTTTCTACAAATTTAGGCATTTTAAGGATCAATAAATTCTGTACTTTGTAAATTGCATCGAGTATCGTTGCTTGAAAGGTGTCTGTTGCATAGTGGCCTACTTAAGCTGGAACCTAGCTTTGACTCAAGATCTGGTACAGATGCCTGTGTGTGGACGCTTCACATACATCACCATTGACTTTCAGGATAATTGTCATTCTGTGGACACTCTTCAAGAAATATGGAAATGCCATAGTTATTTTTGTTTTTTGGTTTTTTAAACAATTGATTCTGTTGTCTCTAAAAACTCAACAAATGTTACCTTATATGATGGAATTTATGTACTGCCCAGATAGGGTAGATCATTTGTGTATGTGGTTTAAAATAAATCAAGCTCAAAAACTATTTCTGCCCCAAGTCCATTTCCAAACACTAAATTATACCAATAAGTGTGTTGTTTCTTTGATGGATACCTTGATTACTGGAAACAATTTGCAGGACTCTAAAATTGTTCAGATAATCTATCTACATAAGGACAGGACAAACAGTTCACTGTATGGATAACGTCTTTCTAGAAACAATGAAAGTGGAGAAAAAGCAACTAATAGAGCCAAGATGTGACTAAAAAGAAGATAAACTAATTGAGATTTAACTAATTCAATTGTTAACACAAGTGATTCTAACTACAAATCTGTGCCAACATTTAAACTAAGGAGATGAGTCAGAGGGTGAGATAGCTCAGAGGGTTAAGAAAGCTCACCATCTAAGCCTGTCAAATAGAATTTAATCCTTGAAAGCCAAACAAAGGTAGGAGACAGCCAACTCCTCAAGGTGTCTGTTAACATCTAAATGCCTGCTACAGAAAGCTTACTCTCACACTTTATACACACAATAATAATGATGAGGATGATGACAAGGATGATGCTGGTGAGGTATAAAAATGAACACAGAGATGCTTTGATCTCAGCCACAATAATTAAGGGACACTGGCTTTCTACTCTGATGAGAGAGAGAGAGAGAGAGAGAGAGAGAGAGAGAGAGAGAGAGAGAGAGAATCATTTCATTGGTTGATTGGTTAACTGGGGTGAAACAAAAATGTTTCAATTTGACATTATTTGTATGCCAAAACATGTTCAGATATATTAAAAACTCACATCTGTTCAAGTGAAAAGACTGTAGAAAGATTGTTCCCATTGGAGAATGTGGAAGAGTGTTATCAACGGCTTTCTTCTGGATATAGCAGTCATTACAACCATGAACACATACCATTTTTGGCTACCTGTACAAGACCTGCTAACACAGAAAAGACATGAAAATAACAGGGGATTGGTTGGGAATAAGTAGTTCAAAGGGAGCAGGGCAGATTAAAAAAGGGTAATAGGGGTGAATTTGATCTCAATATATTGCATAGGAATAGGAAAAATATAAAGAAATTTTCAAAAATTGAAAGGATCAGAGGCAGGAAGGCTATGTGTATGTGGTAGAGGGTAAAAGTAATAAAATCACTTCATACACAAGCGTGACTCTGAATGGCCTCAGTGTTTTGTGCTAAATGTGTATTAATATACATTAATAAAACTTGAGAGTACTTAAAACATAAAGAAATATTAAACATCTGTGGTTTATTTTACTTTGAGGGTACACAGAATAGTAAAACGTCTCCCCTGTGCAAATTTTAGTGTTACAAAAACAGAAGCATAAAAGATTACTACTTGTAGAGGAATTTTAATTCAGCAACATGGCTGTTCTGCCAAGGGATCATACCCAAAGTCTATGTGATCTAACCAGAATGCTGATATGCCCTAGATTACAGTAGTCTGGAAAACACACATACCCTTAGTACTTACCTTTAATCCCTGATGATGTTTTAAGGTTAGTCTGTGGAAGGAAGTGGCCATGTTTGATAGTGACATCTAATGAAAGTAGAGACAAAGTGAGAAATCAGAGAAAAGTTTGACAGAAAGTGTCAGAGATAGAATATACCCAACTCACATGAGAGCAGCAAAGAAAAGAGAGGTGGGGACAGGGAGCTATGAAGATGGCAGTTTTACTGGGACAGTTTGACAGAGACCGGTTTCACAGGGAACACGCTAGGCACGGATGAAGACAGAACAAGCCAGAGAATGGGAAGGAGCTACAAGATTAGAACATATTGTCAAAGTTAGCATGAGGCCATAGCAGAAGATGAGAGATGCCAGATTGAATCAGTCACCTTTGAAGATTAGATTGTACAGAACCTAACAGTTTCCAAGCCTAGACCTGAAGATAGTAACAACGGAGAAAGATATGCTCTGGGCTCAGCCCAATGTATCAGCACATCTCATCCCTTCATCTGAGGAAATAAAAGAGACATTTACAACTTTTATTTAATCACTCGATCAACAAATATTAATCAATATTGAGTTCTATGTATATTGAGTTATATATATATATATATATATATATATATATATATATATATATGGATTGTATGAAATAAATCAGAAGTAGTGTTAAGTGTTTACTTTCTGAAAGCTTAGGAGCATACTAGCCTATTTTTCAGTTTTAATTTTTCAGTTTTAATAGTAGGAAAATACACAAAGGATTTTCTCCATTAGACATGCTTTGCCTGTGATTCAGAGCACTGATCTGTCTGGTGGCATTGACTGGACTCTTTCAATTTACATGAAAACTCTATAACTCTACAACACATCCTCTACTGAAATACTGAAAATTGCTAAATATGAAATATGGAGCTGCATTTATATTAAGATACCAGAGACAGGATCTGCTTATATCTTGTGCACACATATCCACACTGGCTGATGTTCAAGTAGGCACTCAGGAGTTTCCATACAAACACATTTGTTTATCACTGCTAAGACTTCTGAACATATGGAGATACAGTATTCCAATATATAAATCTCAAATAATCTCAAAAGAGTCATGTGTGTGTGTCCATGTGCAAATAATGTCAAAAAGACATCTATGTCTATGTGCATCATGTTCATGGGAGGAGGGGGAGGGAGGGAGAGAGGAAGAGAGGGGGAGAGCAAGAGTGAGAGCAAAAGCTAGTGAGAGAGAGAGAGAGAGAGAGAGAGAGAGAGAGAGAGAGAGAGAGAGAGAGAGAGAGAATATGCTTTCTGTTTTATTTTATTATTTCTTGTATTATTCAATTGCATTCATTTGTTTTGACTATTGTTTTGACACATGGTTTATCTGTTTTGGAGACAGAGTGACCATTGTTGTGGAGTGGGAGGAAGTCCATAGGAAGAAGTTGGAAAGGGAAAAAAAATACATTGTATGCAAAATTGTTTTAATAAAAATAAATAAGGATTAACATTTTGTGTACAATCACAAGGGAAAATTTGAAACTAAAGATGAAAATGAAAATGGAACAAAGAAAACTTGCTTAAGTAAATCATAGAAAATTAACAGAAGAAACCCCCCAAAACTACAAAATGGAAAACCATAAGACACAGTGAAATAGTTCTAATTATATTCATAGCAACAGAATATTATATATATTTTCATATTAAGATACTTCCATGTCAATATATTTTCTTTTATCTATTAATAATGCTACACTGCACTACTTACAGAAAAGTGTGGTAAACATGAACTACGAATTATTTAATAGCTCCATCCCAGTAGGCAAAAAATGGAGCCCACGTTTGATAATAGGATAAATTGGAGTTAAGACAAAGGACCATAAATATATTAGAACGTAAAAAGCCACCACAAGAATCAGTAGTCACAACCTATTATAAAATAGACAAGATGCTCTACAAAATGATAAGTAGTCTGTTAAATAAATCAAAGAAATGGCACATACAGGTAGCCCTGTAATATGGATAAAATATGTTCAATCAGAAATCAAAGATAAAAAATAACTGGTAATGTAGACAATTTGTGTAACATAATTAGCAATACATTTATGACTGTAAAAATTTCAGTTATGAAAAATAATCAATATGCTAGTAAATTTCATACAGCAGAAAACAGTACACTCTATTACTTGTCACAATTAAATAACAGAAGTTTTAAAGTAAAAGTTACTGGAAAAAATTACATTTGCTGTTGAAATATATTAATATTTATAGATAACCTGAGGGAAATAAAAGGTAATTAAAATGAAAATTCAAATGAAACAAACAAATAAAGATGAATGAGTATCTTACTTGCAAAATCCTATAGGATTTTGTTGTAGATCAATTTGAAACAAAGTATAATATGTAGCTATACACACACATGTAAACCATACACACAACCATATTCTAAAGGGAAAATAAAAAGTTGAATATAATTTATCCATGCTTTAATAAACTCATTAATGTAAGAAAAGGAATGCTTAAAATTATATTCATATCTTTTTCCATTCTGAAAGCTTTTCCATAGGCTTCTTTCCTAAACCCCGTCTCACCTAGCTCTCAATCTATTTTCCCCTGTTCCAGGCCATATGGAAACTCTTTATGCAGCTCAAGAATAGTGTACATTCAAAATTAATAACCTCTGCCATTCCAATAAACATGGTGAAGCCCCACTTGTCCTCTATCCACACTTGTGTTCGCACGGAGACCAGTCATGTAAGAATCCAGTCTGACCAAAAGGACAAATGTATAGAGAACTGCCTTACTCTGAATGACCCGATTGTCTCACTATTGGTTCTGCAAATAGTGTGAGAGTAGCAACCAAACTCCAAATTCGAATTAAATACCAGCTTTAGGGCTTAGGAGTCATACTGAGTTGTCTGTACAGAAGGTACATCAAACACCTTTTTTTCTGTGAGCAAGAAAGAATTGATCACACAGAAACACAAAGTATTCTGAAGTTAACCAAAGAGGATATATTCTAAAATTTCTTGACTGTTTTATAATTACTAATTATTTAATTACTTAACTTGAAGAATAGTTCATTTTTAATGCATTTCTCAAAGTTATCTAATAAATTAGACATTATTACTAATGTATTAAGTAAGATTTAATTGAATTTTAAAATTTATTAAGAGAAATTCATGTACCATAAATGTATTTTTTTCTGAAATTTCTTTGGTTAAGAAAATGATCAGAGTCTACAGTTTTCCAAACTGACATATCACATTGTATGTGCTAGCTCATGTGATTAAAAAACATAAAACAATCATGATATGTAAATGAATGCTTATAAATAAACAATGAATTTATCAAAAAATTAACAGAGGAAACAGAACAATTAAATCAGTAAAAAAACATGAAAAATAACAATAAAAAGCATTTGAGCTATTTTATATTTTACTAATAAATTGTAACAGATAAATATAATAATTCCAAATAGCAAAGAATTACTATTCAAGTTATAAGAGCCATTTTTCCAAAGCTACATCAGTCTGATTGAAATTATGTAAAGTTATAATAAAAGAGTCTTTTATAGACATAATGATATATATTATTTCTGGATTAGAGTCAAGGATAAACTTTGGTATGATTGCTGTGGATGCAAATGGATTATACTTAACTACAGAATTAGGGATAAGTAAGATGTTAATATGACTCAGTTTGGATACGAACTACAGATACTAAAATAGCATGACTAAGCAGTGTGAAGGACAACTTATAACAGGTCACTTGGAAGGCTTATGAAAGAGGATCAAAATTTAAGATCACTCCTCACTGTATTGTGAGTTCTGATCCTCTGAGAACTTTGTTCAAAACAAGGGAGAAAATAGAAAGAAAGAAAGAAAGAAAGAAAGAAAGAAAGAAAGAAAGAAAGAAAGAAAGAAAGAAAGAAAGAAAGAAAGAAAGAAAGAGGAGAAAACAAAATTGAGTGAAGAGAGGAAGAGGAGGAAACCATCATCTTCCTGAAAACTTGTTTGTATCAAGACTCACATTATCAACAAAACATTCCTAAGTACTCCTTGGATCTTTTTCTTGTCAATACTTTGAAGTCTGCTTACTCCACAACCTCTCTTGTTATCAATTCCTGATGTCTGGTTTATATTTTGTGAGCTGTGGCTTACCTGTGAGCTTGTGGCACAGGCCACAAGTACCAACAAACTTCATTATGAAATGCGTTCCTCTTTGACCATTGCTACCATTATCACTATACCAATCTCTGAGTGGGCTGTCTAGCAGCATCAGATTTTATTAAGAAGAATGGTAAATTATCCCATTGAGAAGGAAAACAGGTTTTGCAAGTCAACAGTTAACTCTACCCTTGTTAACCTAACTTGAAGTATAAGATTTAAGATGTATTATTTCACTCTTAAGATTTAAGATGTATTATTAAACTCTTATAGAATAAGGATAATGAGTGACTCTGAAGGCAATACACTTCTATTAAAGAGAGCTCACATTCATTCTTTATTTTCCCTTTATTTCCTCCTATTTTGTGGCATTACAAGCCATTCCCCAAATCAAAATAAAATGAAGTTCATGCATATTATCAAAATGTTATTGAATCAGTGCCTTTCCAATTTCACAGAGCATAAGAATTGTCTAGGAACTCTGCTCAAATGCAGACACTGTTTCTGGAGGACTGTCTATGATTGGACTTTGAGCCATTTCCAGAGGAATGCCATTGCTAGGTATCACACTTTGAGTTACAAAGATATAAATTTCAAAGCTCCATATACCACCGTTGTCACTGTCTTTAGAAAAACATGCAAATGCGTATTACTGTGCATACACACCCACATGCAGTAATGATAATGTCAAAGTTTAACTGACAACCAAGCAGAGTATGCATAAGATACATCCACACTGATGTAACTACATGCGTAACCGTTCATAGGCTTGCAGGATATCCTGCTGAATGTTTAAAAATTGTTCAGCAAAATGACAAGGATCATGTGCTGACTTACAAAACATTTTCAATCAGCTCTGCGATATTTATAAATGTGTACTTTCCCCACAAGAACGCAAGGCTACGCATCACAGCAGTGGGAGCAGAGGCTGGCTCTGACTCTCTTGCCTACTTGTGAGAAAGCCTTTTCTTCCTACTAGGCTGACTTGCCCTGCCTTAAGGTGCCTGCCTGGCCTATTGTAGATTGTTATGCAGTGTTTGCTTCATGTCCCATCCCTGGGAGATCCACTCTTTTCTGGCATAAGGTGGAGGGGGTGGACCTGTGGGGAAGATGAGGGGTGGAAAAGGAAATGGTAATCAGGAAGCACTATGTGAAAAAAAAAAAGAAAGAAAGTAAGAAAGAAAGAAAGAGAGAGAGAGAGAGAGAGAGAGAGAGAGAGAGAGAGGGAAGGAGGGGGAAGAAGAGTCTGATT
>NC_034601.1:46647330-46667908 GCF_900095145.1 Mus pahari | reverse complement strand
GGGAGGAGGGGGGAGGGGGGAAGGAAGGAAGGAAGGAATGAAGGAAGGAAGGAAGGAAGGAAGGAAGGAAGGAAGGAAGGAAGGAAGGGAAAGAGAACATCCTTAGGACTCAGCAAAAAGACTCCTGAACATGTTCCCATGGACATTATATCCTATTACAGAGATACGTTCACATCCATGCTTATTAGCACTTTATTCACAATAGGAAGAAAATGGAATCAACCTACATGTTCTTTGACAAATAAATACAAAACAAAAAAAAAGTTTCCTTTTTTTTTAAACTGATGAATGACATTCTGAGTGGAATAGTGTTTGTAACCAATATATGTACATTTGAAATAAACTAGGTGGAAATTTTATATTTAAATGGGTATTTATGATTTGTTTTTGTAAAACAAAAGTCCCTTTAAAATGTGTAGTATAGATACTACTATTGGGCCTGGCAATGTTCTTTAAAATCCTACGTACTCTGGCTATGGAGAAAGAAGAATTGACTGGTCAAGGTATTATCTGGGTTATAGAGTGAATTCTTAGCCAGGTGGGACAAACTTGTTCTTAATGTATCCTTTGTCAAAAACCATGAAGTATCTGAGATTTTACACCAAATGAAGGCTAAAAATTGCTCTGTTTCACTTAAAATTTATAATTTCTTTTAAAACCTTTATTATTTATTGATTAACATGTATCTGTCAGTGTGTAAGCCTGTGTACAGTGGCATCGTGTGAGTGTGGAGAAGAAAGGACTGCTATCTTTAAGTCCCGGGCATCTCACAGATTGCAGTCATACTTCATAAATGCTTTCACATTCAGAAAATGTCAATAACAAAGGACTTCAGTGTTTACAACAATATAGTAACTAAAGCATCAGCTGCTCCTGACACTGGTTCCCAATCCCTGCTTTCTAGTGAGAGACCTGCATCAAAGAGGACCAGCTGATACATTAATACACAATGAATGGCACCCCTGCAAGGACATTGATGGACTCCAGGTCCCTTTCTGGTACACAGTATATGTGCATGCCATTCACTGTGGAAAATGTCCTGTCTTCTTACCAGATGTATAAACCCTAATGTTTAGCTTTCAGTGGAAGAAACAAACTTCTACAGAGTAATGCATGCTTTTTTGAAAAGAAAGTTTTGCAAATAGTTATGAGCGTTCCAATGACAGGACTTACAGAAATCTGAGAACTGAATTCAAGAAGAAAAGCAAGGGGTTACGGCATCAGGAGAATGCCAGTGGGAGAGGGCAATCATGACCCTGGTCTACATTGGTATGTTCACAATGTAATTGTTTCCTAAAGTTTGCAAAGATCACACATTTTGTCCAGTTAAAATTATTAATTAACTTAAATCCACTAATATATTAAGAAAATTTCAGGATTATCTAAATTAAATTCTGCTTTATGTAACTTAAACATACGACTTACATGCCACTGAATATTTAGTTACAGAGCAAGAATACAAATAGCTTATAATTTTCCACTAAGATTTTGAAATCCTATATTTTACACTGATTACTATTGCTTAAAAATGAAGAGTAATGATACATTTCTTCTAGAGAGGAGCCTCAATGTTACATTGGGGTGACTCGATTAAGCTTCTAGAGAAGCAACTAGAATCTGAGGTATTGTTACCTAATGAAATAGTGCTAAAAGAGAAGCATCTAGAATCTGAGGTATTGTTACCTAATGAAATAGTGCTAAAAGAGAAGCATCTAGAATCTGAGGTATTGTTACCTAATGAAATAGTGATAAAAGAGAAGCATCTAGAATCTGAGGTATTGTTACCTAATGAAATAGTGATAAAAGAGCCTGTTCACAGAAAGGATTCAGGCCTCTAAATAAAATGTCCACAGTTCTCCAGAACATGGAGACAGGATGGGAAAGGAAACCTGAATAAATACTGTGGCCTTCTTTGTATGTTTATTCTTTGTCAATAATCTGACTTTATCCGGAACTGTAATCTGTGAATAAATACTTGGCCTGTGTTTTAGATTTTTTTCATGTCAACCCTTAGCTGTTGTTCTGTTCCACACTTCTCTGTACTGATTTCATTAGCTAATACACTGTCAAGTTTCCTTGCCAGGAAGACAGGGACTTGACAGCCATAAGACTAACTGCGGTATTCTACTGCTCCTCAAATGTACTAATAAACAAAACAAAGTAAGATGAGATGATAAATTAAAAGATAGTGGGAGACAAAGAAAAGGAAATTAAGTGACTAATGAATGAATAACACTAAACACATGCAAGAGTGTTTAATGATTAAGAGAAACATTTAGAAAAAAATGTCTTAACAGAGTACAGAATGAGTTTGAAAGAGAAAAGTGTGGGTGCAGAATGGGGTACAGAGGGTACATGGAAGAAATGAAGGAAGGAAAGGAAAGTCAGAAGTGATGGTATATTATAATCTCAAAATCAAAAAAAGCAACAACAACAAAAAAAAAATAAAAGCAGACCCTCGTTTCAAAGAACTTTTCTTTCTAAACCAATGCTAAAGCCTTACTAATGGAATCTGCAAACAAGGTTGAGGGTCGTGATTCATCTGTGTCTTATGTGTTTACTCCCCAGACTATATCACAGTATCATGTTTTCCCTCCATTCTTCTCAAATCAAACTCAGCTTTCAGAATCCCTGTTTTGATTTCCATTCACTCTTCTTTGTAGCTGGCTTTCTAATGTTCTGCCTTTTGCAATTGTGTGTGTGTGTGTGTGTGTGTGTGTGTGTGTGTGTGTGTGTGTGTGTAATATGGTGGCTCTGGATTTGACTCAGTGGATGACAAGAATGCTACCCACATTTGAGGAACTGAAATCAATTTTCCTATCAGCCACAAAACAAAACAATTGGGCATGTTTGCATCCCATGTGTGACCCTCTGTTGGAAGAGATGAGGAGACTCCTGTGATTTGTTGGCAGCCAGACCACTGAACCTGTAAGTACCAGGTTCAGTGGCAGACCCTGTTTCAAAAGTATAAGGTACAGAGTGACAGAGCCAGACATAGGATTTCTTACATACACCTACACCTAAAATATGTTTAAATATAAAATTAAAAATTATGAATAATTTTAAAATATAATTTTACAAATATAAGGGTGAAATTCATATACCTTTATCTTTTAAATATGAACATAAGTTTAAAAATGCTTTGTAAATATTGAATTATCCTATTAATATATATGGACCAAACTCTTCTGATTATTTCTTTTGTAAACATCAAGAAAGTAAAAGGTGTGTACTCATACACCCAATTGGATACAGGGAGTAATCAACAAGCTATTTAACGTATTAGTACAGTAGTAATTTCCAGTAAAATCAACCTATGATTGTTGTCTGAGCGACCACAAAAGTGATATTCAAAAAGTAAGTGCCAGGAGTGTACTTCAACCATTTTTGCTGTGTAACAAACAATTCAAGTGTAGTTCTTCAAAACTACAACCAATGAATTTGTCTCTAATTCTGCCATTTAGACTAAATGGGCTGTTGCAAAGGTTTTCTTTGGAGTCACACACATAGGTGACTTACTGTTCAGATAAATGGGGCTGAACCTCTGTGCTATTTTTGATTTTTCTGGCAGTCACAGCTTCTCTGTGCTTGGCCTCGTGTTAGATAGACTTTGTCCATATGATGTGGTAGATATATTCCAAGTTAGCAGGTATGGAAACTGCAGACCTATTAAGACAAAAGCAGAGATGGTACACAGCATCACTTTTGTATGTTTAATTGATGAGGCTGGATTCCAGATATGAGAAAGTTGATTCCAAATCTGTGTTAGAAACACAACTAAGAATACATCGTAGTAGACATTTCTGTCTACGTAGGATGAGTCTAGCCTGGACATGATATTTATTACACAAATTGTATATTCTTTGATGCCATGTAGAATATGATGTTTATCAGGACTTGACCCCGATTCTATGATTCTAAGAAGCAAACATACCCAACGCAAGACATGAGAAATTGCACACAAACTTTTCTTATATTTTATTGTAACAATTCTTTAGTTATTGTTTGTTGTTGTTTTTAATTTTGAGATTATAATACTAAATATATTTCCCCTCTTATCTTTCTGCCCTCTAATCTGTCCCATGTAATTTTATTGTGTCTCTCAAATTCATGGCTCCTTTCTCCTAATTGTTTTTTGGAGATCATTTACAACATTCTCCGTATGTATAACGTATACTTTTTTCAGGGTTGTCCATTTGGTATTGAATCCTCTTACCTTTGAAAAACTACTCCCAGGTTGTCAGCATCCCAGAGCTGGCTGTAGTTCTATGTAGTTTATGGTTGGACTTGTCTGAGCTTTCCTTCTTCCATGTTAGACGGTCTATTGCCTCTTCTTTATTCAGATTTTTTTGGGGGGAGTAGAAATGTTAATATTTTGATAAATGTCCTATTTTTATGACCTTTAAATTTAAATAATAAGAGTCTAATGGGTTTACATCTAATTCAAAAAGTTCTCCAAGGTAGTGATAGGTTTGATATTACAGAGTCAAAAGCTATGACTCAGATTTTATTTCTGTATGAAGGAACTTCAGGGATGAAAATGGACAAGAGAATAAAAGAAAGGAAGTCCAGTGACAGGCCCATATTGGGATTCAGCTCAAGGGGAGGCCCTGGCACCTGACACTGTTACTAATGCTGTGGTGTGCTTGCAGACAGGAGCCTAGCATGGCAGCTGAAAGAGTCAGATGCAGATATTAGCACCCAACCAATGGACAAAAGCTGGGGACCTCTGTAGTTGAATTGGGGGAAAGCTGGACGAAGCTGAGAAGAAGGGCCACACTGTAGGAGGACCAGCAGTCTCAACTGACCTGGACCCCCAAGATCTTTTAGACACTGAGCCACCAACCAGGCAGCATACACCAACTGATACAAGGTCCCTGAAACACATACTGCAGAAGACTGCCTAGTCTTACCTCAATGAGAGAAGATGAACCCAACCCTTAAGAGACTTGAGGCCCCAGGGGCCCTGGTGGGGGGAGGAGGTCTGGTGGAGTAGAGGTGGGGGTGTGGGGACATCCTCTTGGAAATGGGTTGGGGGAGGAGGTATTGGAGTAGTTGTGGGGGCAGACAGGGAAGGGGATGAAGACTGGACTGTAAAACAGGATTAAAGAATTTAAAAAAAACAAACAAACAAAAGTCTCCAAAGTTAAAAGCTTGTATCTGGGCTAGGCAAAGCAACCCAGTTGGAGGAAAAGGATCCCAAGAGCAAGCCTTAGAGTCAGAGATCTCACCCACTTCTACTCTTAGATGTCCCACAGTCACCAGGCTAACGACCATGACATATATACAGAGGACCTAGCACAGACCCCGTGGCATCTGTCATTGCCTTTTCAGTCTCTGTGAGTTACTATGAACCCTGCCTAGTTGATTCTGTTGAGGCCATCTTTTCTTGATTTCTTTGAACACCCTGCCTCCTATAATTCTCCCTACCCCTCCTCTCCAGGTTATGCCATGTTTAATGACTAGCCTGTTCAGGCCTGCTTAGGAAGAGTGGATAGGGGAGAGGGGAAGTGGGTTGGTGCTGAGAGCAGCAGAGGAAGGGGAAACTGCAGTTGGGATATAAAAAAAAAAACAAAACATTACCCAATAAAAAAACCTTGACCTGGAAAAAATAAAATTTGATATTTCATATCCATTTAAAATAAAGCTTCAAATATAAACTTTTTAGAAACTGAACAAAATATACAGCTTTACTGAAGCTCTTCAAGACAATGTGAGAGAATAAGAAAATGAGTTATCAAAGCATTCTATATTATAACTGGAAAAGTTTACCTTGTCTTTTGTATTTCTCTTGCTTCTTTTTGCAACCAGACTTCCTTTTAGAGAAATTAGCTGTGCTTTAAAGATGAAGTTCTACCCGGATCTAGACATCCTTTTTACACATTTCATTGACTGGACCAAGAACACTTACTGAATGTCGACCCAGGAATTTCTGTTTTTGATTGTTTGTTTGTTTGTTTGTTTGTTTTTCTTATCAGGACTTTCTCTAGCCTCAGGTTAGAGAGGAATCTGCATAAATCTTCATGTTTTGGAAATAATATCCCAATTCTATATTATCTATCTCTTTTTAAATTCATGGTTATTTTCTTTGTCTTGTGTATATGGGTTTGTTCACTGCATGTGTGCACCACATGTATTCTCTGCTCATAGAGATCAGAAGTTGTTGGATCCTCTGGAACTGGGGTTGTGTGGTTGAAAGATACTTGGTGAATGTTGGGAACTGAAACTGAACCTAAGTCTTATGCAAGAGTAACAACTTCTCTTAACCACTGAACCATCTCTCCAGCTTGTTAACTCTGTATCATCTTCTGAGAAATATGCTTTTGCTTGTTTGCTTTGTTTAATTTATTTGAAACAGGTTCTTGCTTTATTGTCTAGGATGGTCTGGAACTTTGACCATTCATAAAGATCCACCTGCTTCTGTGTGCCAGGATTAAAGGAATGCATTACCATACCAGCAAGACTCAAGCTTTGAAACCAGAGAATTCCAAGACCAGGACTCTTGCTGTGTGCCCTCTTGAATTGCAAATATTCTTTTGGAAGTTATCATTTTAAAAATTATTAGCACTTCTCCTAAATCCATTGGCCAAATGATCATCATTCTCTTTTTTTCTACAAGGCTTTGAGATTATTAAATTCACCTTTATTTATTTATTTTTAAAGTGGAAATGGGTATAAAAGATCTGCCTGCCTCTGTTTCCCAGGTGCTATGATTAAAGGAATATGGCACTATATCCAGTTCAATTTGTCATTCTTAATATATCTTTCTTAATTCAAGATAAAAGGATGTGTCCTTACTTGAGTATATAAAAAAGAAATCTTTGAAAACCTTGCTAAGAATTATCATTTAGATACTACTAAGTCATGGGACAGGTCTGGTTTAAAGATAAATGCATTTCTTCAAAGAGTGAGGTATCTTCTTTATAGCCCTCCGCATTAGCTTCAATTTGTTAACCAGTTTCAACAGGAATCTTGATGATAGACAAAAGAAAAGAAGATACAGGACATGGCACACTGCCATGCAAAGACAGAATCAAGAAGCTAAGATGTCAGAGAATTGGATGCAATTATTGGGCAGAGTCAAAATAAAGCAAAAACTCCAGATATAATTTTTCAAATGCTTCAAAATTTTGTCCAGTGGAAACCTGAAAGGCTAAGACACATCTCAGAAGACATGTCAACAACACATCAGGGGTTTTCCATTCCTTTATCTGATGCAAGTGTGTAAAAAGACAGTATTCTGAGCTATTTTGGGCACATCTATCAATACTGTTGAAAGAGGGAGACTACTTCATTCCGATTCTGTCCCTGTCTCCTTCTTAGGAGTCTACAGTGTCCAGCTGAAATTCAGAGTTGTGTTGCCAACCCTATCCAAGGCATAAATATATCAAAGGAAATATTAATTGTCAAGTCAGTGCAGCTAGATCAAGGTGTTGTCCTCTGGGATACTTTAATGCCTGGGAAAATTCCATGCCCCCAGGCATATATGCATAGAAAACAGGCCAGGCGTACAGTTCGGATGTTTACTAATGACAAATAATGAAGATATTTATTTTTTTTAAATTGGTTTTATACAACTACAATTTTAATGTTCATTAAAGAGCAAAGTAAATTTGTATTCTGAGATGATTCTGATTCATTTTTACCTAAGGAATTTACCTAATTGATTGAATGCTCTGCACTGTTGAACTTAAAACATTTCTATATTCATCTTAGTTCTATGATAATTTATAATAATTTATTATGGAACTGCTCTATGTACTTAATTACACAATACAAAATGGTAGAAGCTTGTTTAGGGCAACTTCAGAACCTATTGGTAGAAATTCTGTCCTAATTCCAATGCCAAAATTTATTTACCTATTTTTTTATGAAACTCAAGTCAAAAATTTAAAGAGCAATTTTAAAATATTTTTATTAATTCTTTGACAATTTCAGAAAGTGTATTTTGATCACAATAACCCTCTACCACTGAACCCCTCCCAAATCCAGATTCAGCCTTTTCACCTACCTATCCACCCAACTTCTAGTTCTCTCTCTCTCTCTCTCAACCTATTACATCATATTTGTCATCCAACTGATTGTGAGCATGGAGATGGCTCTAAAGTGTAGTAATCTTACAATGACCAAACCATTAAGGACAACGAACTCTCTCACTGTCATTTCACCCTTGCTGACTAAGCTTTCACAGAATCTGTACATGTTATTTACACTATTGAGGGAGAAAACTAATTATCAATGTCCCCTAGCTCCAAACTCTGTGAACTACAGCAATATCTGTCCAGATAAAATATGGCTACTAGGCATATAATGCCATGAATGTTATAGAGTAATGAAGCTCTTGTCGTTAGACTTAAGTCCTGCTCCAAGAGATACAGTTTATACCTGACACTGTTAATGCAGCCCTAGAGGAGAATCTGGTACTATTCTGATAAATTTTAATAGTATTTAAACAATTGATTCCTAGTTAATTATTGATACACACATAAATAAGTGAATCTCTTAACCTTTGTACTAGAATCTTCTTGCAGAAGATAGGAATTAACACAGAAACTCTTACCTGATGAGTGTGTAGAGTGCAGAACCCTAAATGGAAATTACATGTCACACTCTTCCACCGCAATGTCCAGGTAGCTTCTCAGAAGAAGGAGTAGAAAGTCCATAGGATCCATAGGTGATAGTAAGTAATTTCAAGGAAAGTGTTATATGAACACAAACAGCAATTTTTAAAATTTAGTAGTCAACTATAATATAAACAAAGATATACTAATTTTAAAATTGTTGAAAAATAATGTTTGAAGGATAACAAAAGTTTTTCTTTTCTGTTCGTTGTTGTTACAAGATCAGAAAACTTTGAAGAGGAACAACACTGTAATTGAAAATATAATTTCAAATCTAAGGTGTTTCAGGCAACAATCTTGACAATTGTATGAAATGGCCATATATACAGGGCAAAGAGTACATGCTGTACTTTCAAAAATAGCCACAGTGAAGTTTAAGAATACACCACCTTACATTCATCATGCATTAATTTTAAATTAACTATCTTTACATTCTGTAATCAAAATCATTTTGCTGTTGCTGAAAATTTTTGTGACCTTCGCATTTAGTTATGTGACCCCCACGTAGGCTCTCCACCCAGAGCTACCTTTTGGAGTACGCAGGAATTAAAAAAACGGAAATCGTTATTATATGCTTTAAATATAAAGAGGCTGAAATATTTGAGTCCTCCTTTGCCCCATCAGCTTGAAGTGTGGTTGTATAGTCTGTGACTTTCAAGTCCAAATGCTAGGAAGAAGATGCTCATCAAGATCAGATGATTTTTGATTCTTGGTTTGAAGTAATCCTGAATTTGATATAAAATGATTCTATCATATTAGTGAAACTCTGACTGAATGTTACTTTGCCAAAGATAGGTCAGGCACATTTTCATAGAGAAAAGATTAATGAAGAATCAAAAAGTCATAGGCTCACTTTCCCACTACTCATTTGGAGAAACTCTAAAAGAACTTGTTTTAAGTTATAACGGAGATAGATTTTTAACTGCTCTCATATAAGAAACAATTTTAACTTTTAATCCAGATAAATTGCTTGAAATCATCTGATCCTTAAATATAATATGAATTAATGATCATTTGTTGAAATACTGTACTCCTAACAGATGAGAAAAAAAAAAAAAAACAAGAATTAGATTACTTTGTGTGCATAGGTACGGAAAAGCATGAGCTGTAAATAAATCCATGTGTTGTTGGAGTAGGGCATGACCAAATTAGGTAAAAAAATGAGAGGAAATGGTTTATTAATGAGAATAGTTATTTAAGGCTGGATGGAAGCACAGCTCTGAAGGCATTTAAACTTACAGATAAGGATCAAAATGAACCAACAGTAAAACAATGATGTGAAGAGGTGACACATGACTGGGAACATGGCAGGAATGGATAAACTGATTCTACTCCAATGGATGAAAGAAAGGGAGACACAAAGAAAGTCACATGATAACTACAGGAAATCATCTTGGATGAGACTTGTCATGATAAGGAATAGGCTTCTTAGGGTAGAGTAAGGAATGACTGATATGAATCCCTTATAATTTCAAAATACCCTATTGGTGTGAATGAATTGTTAGCTAAGATATAAGCAAAAATGTTAAGGGAAAATGAGCTGTGATATCCCCCACGTTGTTAATGCCCCCATTTATTTTAATATATTTAAGTGTCAGCTTGGAATACACACTTTTTCAATTGATAATGATACAATTTGACCTAATTCAAATGTGAGTCATATCTGGGAAGGCACACAGACATGAGTTAATTATTATAAGTATCTGTAATGACCGTTCTCAAACTGCCCTGGGGGGAAAAAAAGAAATGTTTACCCAAGCCTGTAAGGACAGGTCAACATAGAAGTTAGTAAGCTGTGTATGTGCTGTGATACAAAGAATGGTAGAAGTCAGCTGGTGATATTCAACTTAAATGTAAGAAGCTTTGAAGCAAGTTTAGATGTGTGGCATGGAGATTGTTAGGACTCAAAACTAGAAAGTTTTTTTTTTCTGTTTTTCTTCAATTAGCAAGTAAAAATGACATATTTAAGATATACTGCATTATGTTTTGGAATAAATTGCACTGATTAATATATACAATACTTCTTATATGTCTTGTTACTGCAGGTGAGAACATTTAAAATCTATCTTAATGATGAGTTCATGGTACATTTCTATCAACTGTAGTTGACAGGTTGGACATTAGATTACTTGAATTTATTCCTTGTGGGCAATTCACTGAATGATGTGAATTTTAATAAAATTTTTCATTCTGGCCTCAGTTGATGAGTAGATTGGAGAAAAAGCAGAATGAAAACAGACAGACAAGTTAGGAGACGCAATAAACAAAAATGGGTAACTAAGGAAAAGGAGAAACATCAATAGACAAATTGCAATGATGTTGGAATGACGGAAGTTATCATCCTTAGATTAACAGGAAATTATGAGATTGGAGAAGGAGATAACCTGAGAAAGCAAGCAAATTATTATTATGTTTACCATTGGAAGAAATAGTGAAAGACAGCTGGGCTTGTGGATCTGCTAATGAATGACACAGATTCCAAACACCATCAAATATTTAATTGATATGTCAAATGATTACTTGGAAATAACAATATACTCTAGGAAGCTACTGGGATATAGAAATATATTTCGGTATCACCATGGTAACTAGAAATTTTATGTGTTGAAATCACCGAATTGTAGACTACAGAATAATTCCTTTCTATATTTAAGAAACTCCAGAAGTTAGTAACATAGTAGACAAGGAACTACTTGCAAAGTAAGTCAGCAAAGGCATAGCCTAGAGTTGGTCCTAAGAGATCATATTAAGTTATTCCCCAATTATTATCAAGCACTGTGAAGGGCCTGAGGAATTTCTCTTGTGTAAACTAGGGAGCTAGTCTGTTACTGTTTTATAAAAGTTGGCAGAAGATGTATGCCTCATGCTTAAGAGACAGAAGGCTTTTTTATTCACGTCAAAAATTGGTAACCAGTGGTCAACATGAAGATTGATCCTCTGTTCTTCAAACTCCCCTGGAGTAATACAAAATGTTTATGAGGAATACCTGCCTCTGGGGAGAGTGAAATTACAGAACACTGACTTCAGAGCATGCACCAACTTTATGGTAAGGAGGAAGCAGATGTGATGTTTAGCTGCCTACAATGATAAGGAGCAGCCCAGCTACAAAATGGCCATGGCCCTGCATTCTTCAGATACCCTACAAAAACATAAGAATGCTCAGGACCTACTAAAGATGATGTCTCCCACACATCCACCCTGAAGTTTTTTAAAAGTGAAGCCAGAAAACACACAAAAAAGAAACAAAACAAAAACTGACATGGATTTAACAAAATAGCATCATTAATCGAATTAAGACTTATTTCACAGGTGTGAAGTATACCGAATTGAAAGTGAAGGCTTGATATGGGGATAAAGACTGTAATCTTAGGAAAGTTGTGTTTTTAAAGTTTCATCACAGAGGAATAAAAGTAAAAATGATAGGTTGAGGTGGGCTATGGTAATGAAGATTGCAATGAAGGAAGTTTGTTGTAAGTAGAACACATTTAAATACTGTTGGAAACAACAGAATAATATAATCTACTAGCATCAGAGCATAAGTATGTTCAAGACACTGTTAGGGTCTAAATTATGTTTTATAAAAAAACAAGTTAAAATCCTAACATGAGGTAGGTACAAAAATGAACTTACTAGAAACTGATTCTCTGCAGATGCTCAAACTAAGCTGGAAATAATAGAGGTGACATTTACATAAAATTACTCTATGATTATAAAAAGGTAAACTGGACAAAGTGATAGATTCACTGAGTGCAGACTGTGTTTAGACATAGAAAGCCAAGACAATGTCAAGGTACTAGACACAAGGAAAGACATGAAACACAATCCCTCATAGATCAAAGGTGTGGGAGGTTAATTCCTTGATATCTTGGGCTCAGATTTCTAGCTTCCAGAAGTGTGAGAAAGATGAATTTTATCAGTTTTTGATACTCCGTTAAAGCAGCCCGTGGAATCTGATACAGACATCATCTTGAGCAGGATCCAATCCTAATAAAAAGAAACACAGCAGGGATTTCAACCTTTGAGCAGCCTTTATTTCACAGTATTTAAGCAGGACAACTGTCATAGCATATGTCTTTTCATGAGTCTATTATTCTTTGAAAAACTGCAAGAGCAAGAGTTCAGGAACCGGGGGGGGGGGGGGGAACCACGTGGGAAAATGTTTTCCCATCAAAATAGGAATAGGTATTTTCTTTATTTACATTTCAAATGTTATCTCCTTTCCCAGTTTCCTCTCCAAAAATCCCCGATCCCCTCCCCCATTCCCTGCTCCCCAACCCACCCACTCCTGCTTCTTGGCCCTGGCATTCATTCTCCTGAACTGGGACATAGAATCTTCAAAAGACCAAGGGCCTCTCCTCCCAAACAATAATCCATCATGATGAAGTAGGCTTCATCCCAAGTAGGCTTCTTCTTCTTTTTTTTTTTTTTTTAAGATTTATTTATTTATTATATGTAATTACACTGTAGCTGACTTCAGACACTCCAGAAGAGGGTATCAGATTTTGTTACGGATGGTTGTGAACCACCATATGGTTGCTGGGATTTGAACTCGGGACCTTTGGAAGAGCAGTCAGTGCTCTTACCCGCTGAGCCATCTCACCAGCCCCCAAATAGGCTTCATGCAGGAATGGTTCAATATATGGAATGCATTAACATAATCCACTATATAAACAAACTCAAAGACAAAAACCACATGATCATCTCATTAGATGATGAGAAAGCATTTGACAAAATCCAATACCCATTCATGATAAAGTCTTCGAAAGTTCAGGAATTCAAGGCCCATACCTAACCATAATAAAAGCAATATACCAACTAGTAGCCAACATCAAACTAAATGGAGAGAAACTCAAAGCAATCCCACTAAAATCAGGGACTAGACAAGGCTGCCCACTCTCTCCCTACCTATTCAGTATAGTACTCGAAGTCCTAGCCAGAGCAATTACACAACAAAAGGAGATCAAAGGGATACAAATTGGAAAGGAAGAAGTCAAAATATCACCATTTAGATTTTTAAATAGCTTTACCATGTCAAGAGTTTCTCCTTGCACATGAATTTAGATGTCAGGTAAACATTCCGATCATGTGAGCAGAGTATTTTCTGAAAAATCAGAGGTGTATAGGACTCCCACAAACAAGCAAGAACAACACAAACCAACTTGCCTAATTTGAGAAGTACGGTTAACTTATTGAAGTCATTTTAGGTTATTTTCAAAAGTACTTAGGAAATACTCAACTCATAAGAACACAGGTGTTGAAAGCAAACCAAGCACTCAGAGGAAGTTTCCTAACTGGACATCCTGTTCTCCTAACTACTTAGTTCCAGTACTGTGGAAGGTATTGGGCTACACCCTCACTTTGCATGCCAGTGCTATCAAATAGAATGTTGCTTCAATAACCTGAAAGCAAACTCTACACAAACAGCACAAAATAGAAAACACACCAGCCTACATTTTTCTCTAGATATGAGCACACCACACCTTTAATCACATATTGTGGTCAAAATACTTCTAAAAGTATGTTGTGGAGTCTTTCAAGGCACAGGAAGATTTCAAAAAAGTCAATCTATTTATAAAAATAAATCTATCTGAACTTTCAACATTTACAGTAAACCTTTTGTGCTGGCCTGTCCTTCAAAAAGTAGATGTTACACTATTAAGAATTCTGTAGTATCAACGTTTTTAGTTCCTGAGGGTGGTTTTATATTTTATTATTATTATAAATTATTATTATTTAAAAACTAGGCGCTATATTGACAACTTGATGTGTAATTAAACCCTTACACACAAAGTATAACTGCATAGTTTCTATTAGGCATCCTAATTATAAGCATTTAGGCATAAATAAAACCTATAAATTGATTTATATAGTTTAGCCACATAATAGTACCTAGGTTTAAGATTTGGAAATAAGTATAGAACAGAGTGAAGTCTTTATAAAAATTATACTTGGAAAATACTTCTCTCAGACCAGTACTGAGAAATCATTTCAATGTTCTTTTTTGAATTTAACTCTCTATGTGGTAAATTTATAGATTAAAATCCATTAAATTCCATCACCAGTTGTCTCCTAGAATCTCAGCACATTCTTAAGAGAAAAATATACTATTAGCCTTATATCGGGAATAGCTGTGTTTATTAAACTAAATGATTAATTGGTCTTTTAAATGCATGAATTTATAATGAAATACCTTCACAAATGAGTTCCTCATTTCATTTCTTCAATGCTATAAATCTACTATGCTATTTCAAGTACATTGAAAGAACATTTTTTCATACAGTACTACCATAAATTCCATGGATCTTCCTCAAGATTCTGTTAACATAATTAAAAATATTGTACTTACCTGTCTAACTTTCCCTTCGATCCTGATATGCCTCTTGCATTTTTTATTGATAAACATATCAAAAAAGAAGAGAGCATTAAAGTCAAAATTACACTTTTAAAGATTTTCAGTATAAAGTAAAAAAAACAAAAACAAAAACAAACAAACAAAAAAAACAGAAATGACTAAAAAGTAAAAAAGTAAAAAAAGTAAAAAAAACAAAAACAAAAACAAACAAACTAAAAAAAACAGAAATGACATGGTGCAATGGAATAATTTTCTTGGGAATTATTCAATTTCAATAAAAAACTAGAATTTAAGGAAATGATTGTAAAAGAAATGTGTGAAGGTCATTGAAATATTAGTGAAATTTAAACTTTATGATAGGAAGAAAATCCCTAGTAACAGATGCCAAAGAGGAAAAGGAGTGAATCAGTGTCTACTGCTTGAGATATGCCACCAACTAATCCTGACAAACGCATGGATTAAGCTATGAGTGACTCACATAAATTGCCAGGGACTAAACTTCCATAAGTACTTAGTATAATGAATCTAGAAGGAATGGCTAATGGAATAAACTTTACCTTTAAAAAGAAGTCATCATTTTTTAATATTTAATCTACAAATGCTGTATTTTGAGAAGGCTGACATCTCTACAGTATATTAAATAAATAACATCGGGATATTATTGGTTTTGAACCTACCAAGACTTTTGATTCCACTTTATATTGGCTTTTCAATATTGTTACATTGGTAGAAATCATATAGCATACCTTCTAGCCATGCCATCAAGAACACAACACTCACCTCCATCTCTATATGGAGTGACTACTACAAGTGTCGTGCACAATTTCCTGTTGAAGGCATCCTGGAATTTTTTTCAAAGCAATCAAGTAAAGCCTTGTTGTTTCAAATGACTATTCTGTGTAATCTATTCTTTCCTCATGTTCTTTCTCATCATCTTCTTCTCGAATGAAATAGCTAGGCAAATGACTCTCAAACCCAACAGTGACTTTATGAACTGCTGCTTACCGCAATGTGTCCGCTAGGGCACGAGAGAGACTAACATCATTCAAAAGATTCTTTATGAAGCCACCATTGAGGGGAAAGTGAGTGAGATAAATTTCTGCTTAGTACGGTAAGGGAACTATATGACAGGACAGGGATAAAGAAAACCAATTATCTTGAATCTATCCCAAATAATATTCATAAGTATATATTTCTTAAGGAAAAGGATACATATTTCAATGAAGACTAGAATTAATGAGTAGAGGTAAAGGAGCTTCAAGAAGAGGAAGCTAAGACAAAAAACATTCACGTATTATGTGAAAACCATAGGACTAATTTATTTAGCATTAGGGAGCTGTACTTTCATGTAAACCAGCCTCAATAGAGGATTGGTTCAGAACCACATAAATGAATGCCCGCATCATCCCCACCTGAGGCTGTGCTAGCTAATTTGTCTTGGTATCCACTGAAAACCTCCCACAGTTCTACAATGTGACTGGCAGAAATGAGATATTGGGCCTGTCTTGGATTTTTTTTTCCTGCCAATGTAGTCCTTTCAAAAAATGCTCGTGAATATCAAAGAGTTGAATGTAAACATGTTTTCTTACAGAATGTTTAGGTGGAATCTTTAAAAGGAGAAGACAGGAATATGCACATACTACATTTTGGAGAAATGTAATTCTTTTTCTTATTGGTTTGTTTAAAATTTGTAGCCCCAACCTGGTTGCTCCTACTTGATGCTTTTATCCAAACAGATCACTGGAATCATTTCTGAGACACACATCACAACGAGCCCTGAATCTATTCTTCAGCCTATGAAATTTTTTCCCACTTGGGGACTGAATTGTATGCCATCTGGCTCCAAAACCAGAGCTTGCAATGTCAGCCAGTACTTGGAAAAACCAGCTGCATACAGATTGCTCTGAAACCCTCATAAAAATATATGGAACTATCACTTTTTTCTTTTTAAAAATGTTTTATGGGATACCTCCATAGTCTCTTTTGCTAGTCTTGCTGTAAAAATAATGTTTATAGTGATTGAATATACTTTCAGTAAATAGCCTAGCTGGCTATCAAATGACTGTTTTCTTCTGTGTTTAATCACCTGGGAGGACAGAAATGATGGCAAACAGATTTCATTGCCTTAAACAATATTTGTTTTTTTAAAGATACTTTTACCCTGGAGCATCTTACCCAAAAAGTAATTTCCTGGTCATGGCTTTGGAGCCATCAACTTAATATTTGAGGTTTATATTTTAGCAAGAAATTGTTCAATTGTTCTCTCTCTCTCTCTCTCTCTCTCTCTCTCTCTCTCTCTCTCTCTCTCTCTCGTGTGTGTGTCTGTGTGTGTGTGTGTGTGTGTGTGTGTGTGTGTATGTCTATTTGTCTATCTGTCTCTGTGTATATGTCTGCCTGCCTCTGTTTGTCCATCTGTTTCTTTCTCTGTCATCTACCTCAGTGTCTCTCAGTGTCTATCTCTCTCATGTATGTCTGTTTCTCTGTCTCTATTTCAGTCTGTCTCTGTATGTCCACCTGTCTGTCTGTGCCTGTTTCTCCTCTCTGTTTCTGCCTCTTTCCCTATGTTTGTCTATGTCTGTCTGTCTCTGTGTGTGTGTGTGTGTGTGTGTGTGTGTGTAATTGCTTGCATGTGTGCATATGCACACGTGAGTCTATTTCCCCTTCCTTTGTTTACTTCCTTGTTTAGTCTGTAATGACATCATCATCACTTAACACTGCTCCCCATGAGCACCATTCTCTGTCTGCTTGAGCCTAACGGGGCTCAGACATCCCTCAGTAGTGATGCTGATGCTGTACCACTTTTACTGTTAGTCAGGAGCCATTGACATTTTGTCTGCAGCAGGACTCATGTGGGTCTATTTAGATGAACTTCATTATATGGATTTTGAAATAGTCTGTCCTCAGAAATCTTAGAAATATGTTACCCAGAATTAAAACATGACATGTTTTTTACTTTAACATTAGCTCTATTGAACATTACTAATATTATATTAGTATATTTGCATAAAAGGCTGTGATATTGGTGAATGTATGCTCTGTGATGATACCAATGTCATAACAATGACAATGAGCTGATAAAACCTTTGCAGATGATTATGTAAGGGGCTCTTTTGCTCTACATTCAGTTTTGGACAAAGCCAGTCCCTGATACTGCATTCCTAAAACATTTTTCGGCTCCCTGAGTAATAGGAACAGCTGACACCAAGCTTCAGAGTCCCTCGGCATTTCCCTGGATATATGAGAAATTTTGTTTTATTTTATTTTTTTTGAAGCACACCCTATAGCATGGTGAGCTCCTGTAGAGCCTCTGCATTTTGTTGTTTGCCAAAGGAACAGAAATTAGACATTTAGGGTTTTCAACCTTATTTCAAACCTCTGGCTGAAAGTGGAATTGATCACCCATGACCAATAAATGTAATCAATTTTGCAGACATAGTAATGCCTCCCTCAAACCTCAGGTGGACAGGGTTCAGAAAACATCTGGATTGCAGGATGCATAAAGGTCCTAAGAAGTGCCATGCTAGGGAAGGTATGTGGACTCATCCTATATATTTCTCCAATCACCTGTTCACCTTTCATCCTCAGCCATTCTCTTTGTAAACAATGGGTAGATGTAAGCAAAGTTATCCCCAGACTCTTGTAAATTGCTCTGCTAAATTTGTCAAATAAGTTAATGGTTGTGGGAATTCTTATTTCAAGCTAGTCAGTCTCCCGTCCACATCATGAACTGGAGTGTGTTATTGGCATCTGCATTGTGGGGCAGACCTTAACCTGCAGTAGCTCATGTTTCCTCCAGGCTTATACTCTCACAATCAAAATAGACCAGAGTGTATTCAGAGAAATCGAAGAGAGGAAAACTAACATATACACTTACCAAAAGCATATTGTTATGTAGAATGTGAGAGTAAGTATGAAGATCTTATTTAGCTGTCATGCTATATTTTGTGAAATAGTATCAGTTCAAAGCTTTTATTTAATCCCTAGATTTGTGTTATAAGGGTTTTTAAGAGAATACCAACCATCAGTCAAATGAAACACAAATTGTAGGCATCGGGATGTAGCAATGGATAGAGTACTTGCATGGCATAGAGCAAAGATAAAACTTCACAGTTTTCTAATCCTAACATGCCCTTCTGAAATAGGGATCAAGATGCAAGGGTGCTTACACGAAGAGGGAAAGTCAAGCTATTCTGTATAATACTACTAATCTTTTTTAAAATTTAATTTTATTTGTAATTCATTTTTTACACTCCATATTCCCTTCCCTACCCCTCCCCATCCACCCTCCAACAGCTCCACATCCCACACCTCCTCCCTACCCCACCCTGTCTCCACATGGATGCCCCAACCTTCCACCTCACCTGACCTCTAAACTCCCTGGGCCCTCCAGTCTCTTGAGGGTTAACTGCATCATCTCTGAATGAACACAGACCTGGATGTCCTCTACTGTGGTTGTGTTGGGGACCTCATATCAGCTGGTGTATGCTGCCTGTTTGGTGGTCCAGTGTTTGGAATATCTCAGGGGTCCAGGTTAATTAAGGCTGCTGGTCCTCCTACAGAATTGCCCTTTTCCTCAGCTTCTTTCAGTCTTCCCTAATTCAACAACATGGATCAGGTGCTTCTGTCCATTGTTTCGGTGCAAACAACGGCATCTGACTCTTTTAGCTGTTTGTTGGGTCTTTTAGAGGGCAGTCATGATAGATCCCTTTTTGTGAGCGCTCCATTGCCTCAGTAATAGTGTCAGCCCTTGGGACCCCCTCTTGAACTGGATCCCACTTTGGGCCTGTCGCTGGACCTTCTTTTCCTCAGGATCCTCTCCATTTCATCCCTGTAATTCTTTCAGACAGTAACAATTATGTGTCAGAGGTGTGACTGTGGGATGGCAACCCCATCTCTGGCTTGATGTCCTGTCTTCCTGCTGGAGGTGAGCTCTATAAGTTCCCTCTCCCTACTGTCAGGCATTTCATCTAAGGTCCCTCCCTGGGAGTCCTGGAAGTCTCTCACCTCCCAGGTCTCTGGTGCATTCTGGGGGTTTCCCCCAACTTCCTATATCCTGAGGTTGCCTGTTTACATTCTTTCTGCTGGCCCTCAAGGCTTCAGACCTTTTTCCTCACCCAATACCAGTCAGGTTTCCCTCTCCCCCCCCACTACCCCCCACCCTGTCCCATTTCCCCTCCCTCCCTCCCTCCCTCCCTCCCTCCCTCCCTATTTGTGATTGCTCTGTTCTCTCTCCCAAGTGGAACGGAGGAGTCCTCACTTGGGTACTTCAGCTTGTTGAGCCTTTTGAATTCTGTGAACTGTATCTTGTGTAATACTGCTAATCTTTTGATTATTTTGATAACCACTATTTTTTGGTACTCAGAGTTCTGCAAAATCATTCACAAGACTGCTTAAAATCCTACCTGAAAAACAATGACTAAAGGCTTTTATAATTTCTGCAGTATTATATACATAACACCATAAGTAAGAAAAATATTCTTAATCACTTGAAACCAACTGGGCCTGATGAGTCTCCTATGTACTACTCAATTACAACATTTAAACCTTGATGCATCTCTCTCCTCTCCTCTCCTCTCCTCTCCTCTCCTCTCCTCTCCTCTCCTCT
>NC_034601.1:46604773-46647285 GCF_900095145.1 Mus pahari | reverse complement strand
CATTCACAGTGATTTTACCCAGTTCATGTTTGCCATTCCTATCATTCCATCTTAGTTTTATAGCCACACATGGACTCTGGAATCCATCTAGCTCTCTGCCTTGTCTCTCTCTCTCTCTCTCTCTCTCTCTCTCTCTCTCTCTCTCTCTCTCTCTTAAAAAAATCATGATTTTACTTTTGTTATTATGGATTTTCCCACAATAATAATAGCAATCTCAATATCTGATTAACTCAACATCAAAACCTTCAATTCTCTTGAGCAAGCAAATGACAAATAAGATATAATGCAGGGATGGATACAGGCTGGATATAATATCTGAGAATGGATCCTATGCAACCCATCACTCGTCCTACTGCTGCCATGACATTTATGTTTTGCCTGTCTACCTGCAGGGTGCAGCAAAAAGGTGACTTTCTATAATGGAGAAGCTGGGAACTCTTATTACGTCTACAGCTTTTGAAAACAACCGATTTGTACGAACTAGAGCCCCGGTGATACCCATTGATGTGGCACATTTTCTCTGTTAGTCTCTTGGTAGCAAGGAAAGGTGATAAACTCCCAGCTGTCCTGATCTTCACTGAGTAAGAAAAGCTAAAGATAACATGCCATCATTTACAATATTGATTGGGTCACACATAGATAGATCTGTGGAACAAGATGTTAAAAGTAGTAGATCAGGAGCCTTTAGAGGCAGACAGATTCCTCTCTGTCTTTAATACTTTCTGATAAAGGAGAAGACCTAAAAACCATTCATTTTTTTTCCAAATTCCTAAAATACATTCTATATGGAGACAAATCACAGAAAAATTTGGTGATCAAAGCTATCTTATTTTTTTAAAAAAAATGTATCATGACATTTTACTCCTGCAGCTGCCAAGTATGTGTTTGAAATGGTTAAGTTTCAGTCACTGTTCTGCTCATCAAACACGACCCCTTTAAATATTCTTAATATGTTAATGACATATTTTATTAAAATGAAAGACTAGATTTTAGAAGTCGACTATGTTTAGAAAACACAACCAATGTAACCCTATTTAGTTCTAAATTATAACTGTGAAGTCAACACTATGCCGATTATCAATCTGTTTCCAAATCAATAGCTCTGTATCCAAAGTACATCCTGAGGTGGAATGAGTGTTCGCATAAGATTGTGGTTCCAGGCTGCGCTGAACAATGCAGGCTGTGCTACATTGTTTTTCACTTGGAGATTAAATAGTATGCACTAAAAATAGAGGTGTGACTAAAGGTGAGTTGTTGAAAGAATATACAGCTTCTTGTTGAAAGCAGCCTAGAGTTGATACTGTGACACTTTAATATCACCAATATGGCTGGATAGTAGTGAGCTATTAGGTGAAGTGAGCTATATGATCCATTTTAACACTAAAATCTAGCTTCTTATGAAGTTCAATTTTCCAATGATGTATAACCAATAAAGACATCTAACTAATATTAGCCCTCATAAAACTCATTTTTCTTAGTTAAAAAAAAATACAGTAAATGTTGCCAATCAAACTAAGTTCCAGTTGTAGTAGTTCTATATGTTCTTTTAATAATTGATGCTAACTGGCTCCTAAATGTATTACTCTATACTTTTCTGATCACAGGCAATGGTGGTTATAAATTACAGTCTCCCAGTTTTGCCAGAGAGCCCAAAGAGGATGCAACTGGCTACATTGGTTGATGGTGTAACTTGGATACTTCCTTATCTAATAACGTTGCAAAGAACTGGAGTTTAAGTTAAGTGTAAGCAGGGGCTTACACAGGCTACTTCATAATTATGTGTATTTGGTGATGAATGACATTGCAGGTTATTTTAGTTGACTCAGAGATGTTATACAAGATGATCTAAATTTGCACATGATTTTATAACTTTCTACTCTCCTGCTTGTTTTTCTGAGAACTCTGGTTGTTGGCAAGGGAAGCAGAGCTACCTAATGTACACCTAAATGTGGAAAAAGCCTGAGAAATGGACTACCTTTTCTAGCATCCCACTTCAGAGTTCCCATTGAGATTTGAGATGGCATCACACAGAAACTTGCAGAACTAGAACAGAATGACAATCCTTATTGCTCATGCATATGTACATGCCCACACATCTATGTATAACACTATCAATGGGCTCTCGTTGTCCCTAGATTTTTCCATCTGACTACAACTGGATGTGGAACCACTCTGTTGAACACACTCTCTCGGGTGTGTTCTCTCGAAGCCTCGTGCATTAATTCCATTGTACTTTTTCTCAGTTGTGTGTGAGCGTGTGTATGTGTAGCTACATACATGTGCCACCATGTGTGTTGAAGTCGGAGGGTGATTTGCGGGAGCTGGTGCTATGTATTTCCATCATGTAGCTGCTAAAGAGCCAGATCATGGCCTCTAATCCCCCAAAGGACACTGGCCATCTTGCTGGCCTTAGGCTTTCATTTTAAAGGAGAACCACCAGGAAAACTTATGTTAACCTCAAATGCAAATTGCATTCATAAATACAGAGGGTTTTTTTGTCAATAAGGTAATATTTTAATACATTGATTTAGTTTTGCAATCTAGGAAGTCATCATTTTGTAATAGAATTCTCATTAAAGTTAAAATCTATTGCCATCACTTCTCAGCCTTTCGGCTAAGATCAATTGTAAAATCTATTGTCAATTCAACCCTAAAAATCTGCTTTGTTGTATAGTTAGCTAAAACATTTTACTAAATATTTCAGTGCAAATTGTCACTAACAAAATCTAATGGTTTGTGTTAACTCTACCACCAGTGTAGTAGCTATAGCATGATAACACTAGATGTTGACAAAAAAGGTAAATGTCTTCCCAACTGTTTCAGAGGATTTTTTTGTGTGTGTGTGCCATTGTGGTGAAGAAAGCAACATTTGATTTGATCTGACAACTCTGACCGTTGCCAAGGGATATGATTTACTTTCTGTATAGATATTGAATATGTCAGAAAGGGGTCTGGAAATTACGTTAAATACCTCTGATTAGTGGTGTGGGCTTGCACCATATAAGAGGCTGAGAAAGTAGGTTCAGGAATTGAAAGCACCCTGGGCAACCTGATGAAATCCCCTTTCACTACTGTAACAAGAAGTAAAGACTTCACTGCTACCATAGGTACATCTGAATGGAACACCCCCTGTCCTTGCATGTCTCCAGCAAGAAAGCATCTTCCGTGAGGCAATGATTCAACTTACCAACCGAATTCCAGTCTGTCCTATTGATTCTTAATCATAATGCGCAAATTATCCCTACAGCGATTCCTATCCTAGCTGTACTTTCAAATGTGTGCTCTCCATTTGTTTAATTTTCTGAAGACAATATGGAAGTTAGGTGCTTTTCAGGAATATTTTCTGAGTTTCTATAAAAGAGAAAATAAACCATAATCTTTGTATTCAATGAAAGAACTAAGAGGATAATTCTATGGAGTGCTAATATGTGAGCTAATCAATTAACTGATTTAACATGCTTTTTAATTTAAAACTATAACAGACATTATTATCATTGGATTAATGTCTTCCCCGGTGATTATCTTTATCAATCAGCCTATTTAGTTTGACCACCCTCACAGGAATTCTTTATATCTGTGAATTGATCTCATTATCTGTAAGAACAGGCTATGAAGACTGCCTGCCATACAAGTGTAATAGGATTCTTTTATATTGAAGGACTGTTTCCTGGCATCCAGAATCTAGATAATATATATTATGTACAGTTAATTGCAAATGGAGGAGCTAAAATTAATTTCTAATCATATATGAGCCTTGGTATACTTAACTTCTGTGTTTACCTTCCTAGTAACATAAATTCTTCTAGTGAAAGTTTTTAAGAAATACTACACAAGGTTAACTCTAAGGTTCTCGAGCCGGGAGTTGGGGGAGGGGGAACCTCACAGTACATTGTTCCTAAGACATTCTAACTTTTAACACAATATCAGAGAAGGAAAAACAGTAAAGTTCTCAATCTCCGTTGAGAACACGCAGAAGCTCTCAGCTCTACCTATGTGATCTTTACGACTTGGGAAGATGGAGCATAAGAAAGTGATTGGAAAAGAGGGGAAAATATCAAAACTTGAACACTACATTGAAAAGATTTGGTAAAGAACCCAGTATCAACTAGGTTGGTGTATTTAAATCATTTCCTCTGGCAAGAATTTAATTACTATTTCTATTTGAGACTACTGCACACACACACACACACACACACACACACACACACAAACACACACTTGCTACCATGATTGCTCTGTGCCTCCTTGCCTTCTTTGCAGCGGTTTTTAAATTTCTTAAGCAATTTTACACACAGTGCCATATTTATACATATTCATGTATAGATAATAGCCACATACTCTTTAGATCTACACATTCACAGTCATACACTCAATCACAGATTTTTAAAAAAATTCCAATTATAAGAGTATACATGAATACATACAGACCTAAATGAATGTGTATACACATGAAAATGATCACATATATATAAGATGTATGTTTAGTCATATATACCTATTCAACCAATTTTACCTATATACTTATATGCAATTACTTTAACCATATATATGCATACAGTACAGTATCATCATAAACTTTGCAATTATATGTAATTCTCATTGAATCGTATTAAACTTCTATGATTTGGAACTCTAGTTTGATTAACCTCATTTCTTCAAGTGAAGAAATGAAGTACAATATGCTGTACAATGATTCAGGGCTTGTAATTAAAGAAGCCTGCATTTAAATGTGAGCAGATTATTTCCAGAGCACAAGTAATTAAATGCTGTACCAAATTTTGCACAAAATTGTTCCTTTTTTACTGGATAGTTTATTCATTCACATTTCAAATGTTATCCCTTTTTTTGGTTTCCCCTTTGCAAACCCTGTCCCATACCTGCTTACCGTGCTTCTATGAGGGTGCTCCCCCACCCACCTACCCACTCCCACCTCACTACTCTAGCATTCCTCTACACTGGTGCATCAAGTCTTCACAGGACCAAGGGCCTCTCCTCCCATTGATGCCAGTTTTCATCTCTTTCAGTCCTTCCGCTAACTCCTCCACTGGGGTCCCTGTGCTCCGTCTGATGGTTGACCGTGAGCCCTAGCAACTGTATTGGTCAGGCTCTGGCCGAGATTCTCAGGAGACAGCTGTATCAGGCTCCTGTCAGCAAGCACTTCTTGGCATCAGCAATAGTGTCTGGGTTTGGTGTCTGTATGTGGGATGGATCCCAGGTGGGGTAGTCTCTCATGGCCTTTCCTTCAGTTTCTGCTTTACTCTTTGTTCCTGTATTTCCTCTAGACAGGAGCAATTCTGGGTTAAAATTTTGGATATGGGTGGGTGGCCCCATCCCTCAACCGGGGGAGGGGCATGCTTAACCTCTGGAGATGGTCTTGTCAAGTTCTCCCTCCCCTTTGTGGGTTATTTCAGCTGTCATCCAAGTGGGGTCCTGGGAGGTTCTTGCTTTCCTGGAACCTGGGACTTTCTGGTTGCTACCCCCAGTTCCCTATCCCCCATTGCTACACACCTCTGTTCAATTTCCTGACCTTGAGTACATCTCCTCCATCTCCTCCCATACCTGATTCTCTCCCCTTCTTTTCTCCTGCCCCTCTTCTCTTCCTCTCAAGTCCCTCCCACCCTCTACTTCCCTTGATTATTTTGTTACCCCTTCTAAGTAAGACTGAAGCATCCACTTTTTGGTCTTCCTCTTGAGCTTCATGCATCAGTGAATTGGATTGTGGATACTGATATTTGTGTGTTTAGGCAACCATTAGTCATGGTCTGCAGCATCCTTTTCCCACGTTCCTGGTCCTTCGCTCCCTGATGTCTGAATCCATGTTTACACAATTATTTTTGTAGTTCCTATGTTTCTGTCTTGACATTCATTATTCTGAATAGTGTGAACACATCATCTATTGATGAGCTGCATCTCTGTAGCATTGCTTCACAATGTGCTAGGCCCACTTATTTGTTTTGTTGTTGATGCTGTTGTTGTTTTGCTTGGCTTTTGTCATTCCACCCATCTTATATAGCATTCTCTTTTTCTATGATTCTCTTTTATCTCTACTCTTCCTACCCCCCTTCACACAAGCACAGGACCATGTACAGTCTTATCTCAAGAGTACCCTCTGCACTGTAATGTCTAAATTATGTGTCTGGATTGCTTCAGGAACACTGCGTCAAAATTAAAAAAAAAAAAAAAAAAAAAAAAAAAAAAAAAAAACAACACCACCCAGACACATCCCCAAACACGGATTTGACTAAGTTCAATGTAGTAATTGGGGCTTCTTTCATTTTTAAAATTTATTTTAAAATTATTTTATTTCACAGTTTCTCTGATATTCATGTGGATGCACACATGAGGCAGTTGGAGGACAAATTTCCAGAATCAGATACTGATCTGTTATATGAATTATGGCGATAGAACCCAAGAAATTAAGCTCTCACAGAAAGCAGCTTTACCCTCTGAGACATCTCACTGAATGCACCTTTATTTTAACTTTTGAATTGTTTTAAGTACTTAATGCAAATGAAATTTTTCCTTCGAAGTAAATATTAAATAACTAGAAACACATTTTCACTGAAACATTTTGCAAAATTGGAAACAAAGAAAATTCAAAACTTCTTACCTCTCCCAATAAAGCAATAGGTAATAATAAGGACAGCAACGCTGTGAAATCTGCTTTCTAACAATAACAATATAGGTTGTGTTACTACTAAAGGACTCCATCCATTGGGAAAAGAAAAGTATATTTCCTGAGGGCAAGATTCTTCCAGATAACCAATTTTAAGTAAGCACACTACTTCATAAAAAAGACACACACAGTTAGAGAATTTTTACTGTTTAATTTCCATTACTGATAATTAGTCACATATTCCAAGATCATGTCTTGTTTATATAATTATCAAATAGTTTGCCAAACTCAAAGCAAATGTAAAGGATCAGCTCAGAAGTTTTCATGGGGACATATACCTGTTTAGCAATGTAACAGTTGACCATTGTGTAAAAATGTGTGCAAGTGTTTATGAAAAATCTTACAGTTTAAGAACTCTTAGAAATTCAGCATTCTCTAAAGTCTCTGGACATCCTAAGCATCTTATTTTCACACGAGCAAATGCCCTAGAACCGTGATTCTCAACCATAATTCTTTCATACAGATTCTCATGTAGTGGTGAACCCCAAACATAAAATCATTTTGCTGCTACTTCATAATTCTAACTTTGCTACCATTCTAAATACTAATGTAAATGTCCAATACACAGGATATCTTATATGTGACCCCCACAGGGCTCTGAACCTAAAGGTTGAAAACTGCTGACATAAACTTTGTGTTTGCAGTTTTGCTTTCACTTTCTTCTTGACAATTGGTTATGAGATATTTCCTTAGTGAATTATCTGTCAACTTTAGGAAATTTCATTTCCTCTGTCATTGAGTTCATTATCTTACTGCTTCTCATTAACGGGAACCCCTCCTAGTGTCACGTATATATCAGTTCAAATTTATGGAGACTTCTGGGTATCCAGACAGAGACTCAGTGGTGGTTCCAAGCTATTTCAAAAAGTCTAGTGTTGCTTCAAATTATTACCCTGGTGGTTTACTCAGAGATTAAAGGGGTAGATAGTGTTTGTTTTAAAACTTACTTTAAAAATATGAACCTATTTTGTTAAGAAAATTAATACTCTGTTCATTAGTTTAAAAAATTAAAAGTGACGAAGAGCAAAGGTAATATAATAAAAAGTGGCTAAAGAAGTTCATATTAACATTTAAGAGGATTTCACTCTTGATACATATTTTCATACTGTATAACTTTTAAAATAGAAATGCAACATAAAAGTGGAAATTTGAGATTAAAAATATTAGAGTCTATGTAACTTATGTCTTTGCATTTGCCTGTGTGTGTGTATGTATTTATGTATATATGTACACATATACACACATATATGTATACCTATACTATATTTATGATAGATATAAAACCTAACAATTACAAAGTACATTATTTTAGCATTTTAACTTATTTCTTCATTAAAATGTGAACAGCTTTTTAAAATAAACAGTGGCAGGAAAAATACATATACTTGAAAGTCAAGAAAAAAGAAGTTGAAAAAACTAGCATTCATGAATCCAGGAGGGTCCACAAACTAAGTAATCAGGGCTAGATGAAAACAGAAAAAAAAATCTACCTTATTTATCCTACAGTAATTATTCTGATTTAAATTTAAGAACTCTTTAGCATTTGCATCTGACATCGAGTTTTCTCTTAATAATTCCTTAAATGCTTGCTGCATAAATGCCCAAGATAAAATCTAAAATGGCATCTCATCACACAGAACTTTCCAGGTGCTATGAAGTTCAAGGTGGAAGCACACATTCCAAAGCATAGTTTGCTGTTGACTGTTGACCTGAAGCCATCTAGTCTACACTCATTTCACATCCTTCCCACTATTTTTAACTAAAGAGGCATTCAGCTATACTAGCTCGCCAGCTGTGTGGTCCTCACAAGCCAATGGGACATCAGAAGGGTGGTCCTATTGCATCTGCACAGCTGTCTGGCCCACAGTGGCTGGTGATTATTATCTGCTCACTAAATTTATTTCTCTTCATCTCTACAAAACATATTTGGTGTCTGTTATCTCACCCTGTCCTTCTGAATTCTCACACATTCTCTATCCCTAGTACAAAAATCACAAACTAAGAGATAAATGCATGATTAAATCACTCAGCGAAATAAGAAACAATATAGAGACCTCTCTTTGTAAAAGTCTCTTCCATATATTTTGAAATTTGTAGCTATTTAGATGTTGTAATAGATGGAAAATTTGTTTACTCATAAATTTATCTTTTAATTTAATGCCATCAAACAAATTGATGCAACAGGAAGGTGGAGCATGTTTTTTGACTAAGATCAGAAGCCCACCCCCTCCCCCAGAGCACTGTAAACTCTCTAAATTCCCATTCATAATGGGAATGTACATGATAGAATTTTACTAGAATTAGCGAAAAAAATTCTTCATTTGTAGCATTTATATATCTCTATCACAATCCTAATTTTTAAAATATAGCTTGCATGTTTTATCAAGAAATGAGTGTATGACTCACCTCTTGATCAAACCAAAATACAATCTGTGCCTTCAATGATCAAACAGATCTTTCTTCATATTTCAATCATCAATTCTTACTCCGACAATTGTCTCTTGAAAATGTTGCTAAAAATGCAAACCCACAGAGGAAAGCTAACTTCCACTCTCATAAACTTGAACACCAGCAGCAACCCATCCCTAAGCAATCATTGACACCAGTGCACTCACTGAATCATTTCACAAAGCACAACAGGCAGCCTCGTGGCATTTGAACAGTTCCTCCTCCTGCCACCAAAAATACAGCTTCTCCTTCACACTGTTAATCGCTTCAGATGCTGAATCAGCCAGTGCTGACTCTGGATGAGGGAGAGGGAGACCCCGGGAAATCTAGCTGCTGTGATAGAGGCAGCTTTGAAGTTTAGTACCAGCACATCATGTTCTTTTTCAAAAGTTTTTGTCACACACCTTTAAAAATAACTTCATTGCAAGAATAAAAGGTGAGGGCAGAGCTTCATAGTGCTTACAGTGGAGACCCAACTCCCAAGGGTTAGCCAAATAGAAATTGCATTTATCGTATGGACTGCTATGGTTTGAATCTGAGCACTGCCAACCTGCCCCGACTAAAAAATATTTTGTCCACACCAGCATGGTGTTTTTGGAATGTGTTGGCATCACTAAGAGTCAGGCATACAGAGAGTCTTAGATCGTACAGTGGGTATGGGGGCCTTAAGGAACTGGAGGTCGAGGCTTTTCCTACCTCCTGACTCATGATGTCAACAAGTTGCTACTATCCAACACTCTTGCCAGAAAACTACAGGATTAGCCTGCTTAGGCTAAACTAGAACTCCAGAACCATGAACTAGATATTGTATTCTTTTTGTCTGTTAGTTGTCTCATGCATTTCATTTGAGTAATTTAAGTTGATTAACAAAAATAGGGCATACGTTACACTTGAAACGTAGTGTCCAAGCTACCTGAAAGAAACAACACAATGCAGATGTTCTCCTTGAGTCAGTTCCGATAGTCTAGATCCATTATGAGTGAGAAGACAAAGAGAAGTGTCCCCAGTGGGAGGATGCTACACAGCATTCTCTCCTGGTAACAAAACAGAGATCTGCATGGCTGTGGATAAGGAACCACAGAGAGCTTGGATGAGATCAAGAATGGACAGGTCCAACCTTCAAAGGCCCATGTCCAGTGACCTGCTTCCACCAGCTAAGGCCACATTCCTAGGGGCCCTTGCCCCAGTTTTCAAAAACTTTTACCAACAGAATTTAAATCAGGAACCTGCAAAGTGTATTTTAGCTTCAAATCATAGTTGAACCCTTAAGGTCCAGTGGGAAGTGACGGAAAGTTCTAGAAGAAATAAAAAGCTTTTTCTACCTGCTTGTATTTGTGGCATCATAAACACCTTGTCTTCCATCAATGTAATGCCCAGGCAAGAGGAATACACTGGGAGCCACTCAGATGCCAATTCTTCCTTGATGCTCCATTTATATCCCCGTTCTTTCTCATATGACCTTAACGTAGACCTCCATGCAGCCAAATGGAATCTTTCAGCACTGACTTTCTCTCCTAATTCACCAAAGAGCCTGAAATAGTGGAAAGTCCTTTAAATCTTCTACCACAATGTTTACTTGCCAGTCTCCACAGTAGATATTTTGTCAAAGCTTTCTCTTTGTTGCAAAAATTTCAATCTACCCCATACATCAGAGAACAGCAGTGACTGTTTCTAATTATTTCCAAGAAGTAAACATTCCATCATTCCCCTAGTCTTTGTTAAAGGAAATTCTAAGTCTAAATCTTACATCTCTATTTTTCACATTGATTTTTCAAAGCAATAAGGACTCTTTTCAATGTTGCTGTGTCTATTTTCTATCAAACAGATTTTGGTCCCCCTAATCCAACTAGGTTCTTCTTGTCAACCTCACCAACAGCTTCCATATGAGTTCAGATAATGGACAATTCCAAGTCTCTTCTGACATCTCTGTAAACTCACATGTGACACAGCCAGGGTACCCTCTGCAGTGTGGCCCATTTGTGTCTCTCCTCCCTCCCTCCCTCCCTCCCTCCCTCCCTTTTTCCCTCCCTTCTTTGCTTTATTCATCTTTCCTTTCTTAGGTTTTCTTTTTCATTTGAAAAAGAAGATGAAGTTTATTCCAAACATAATTTTTAAACACATCCCAGGTAGAGGTAATGAGACCTGGAACAACAGGGAGAGAAGCGCGTGCCTCTAATATTTGCTGATCTCTTTTACATCAGATTCCTTCGGTGGGAAAGCCCAGGGACTCAGCTTCCCCACCTCTCACCTCTCACTCTCTTTTGCCTCTCCCTTTCTCTTCTCTTTCCTGTTCCCTGTGTCCTGTGACACAGTGTAATGTTTAAGCTTTTGTTTTCACTTCAGTAAAAATAAGTATCATCAGCCAAGAAGCTTTGCACGCCTAAGTACAAAGTGTTACTTGCCACTTCAATAGTTTTGTACAAATGCGTAGCAAGCCTTTGGGCATTTACTTGTGCGAAATAAAATCCCTGAAGTACACACAAACACTCAGAGAGAGAGACAGAGACAGACACACACACACACACAGAGAGAGAGGGGGGGGTAATCAACAAAAGCAACATTTTACCATGGTTAAGGAGAAACAGAGTTTCCTTGAGTTCTGTATATTACATATACTTCAAATGGAATCTTGTAACAAGTTCTCTGTGTTTAGAATATAGCAACCCAGATCTTTGTCACTTCTCTCCATCTCGTTTGTTCTGACAAGCGTTGTGTCTCACTTGAATGACTGGGCTTATAATCTGTGCCACTGCCATCAATCTCAAACACAGAAGTTAGAATGAGCTTGAGAAAGGACAAGCCTAAGCCCGGCACTCCCTGGCTCGAAGTCTCCAGTGCCTTCAACTGAGAGAAATGCTTGTGAATTTCTCTAGCATGGGTCTTCTGAACATGCCACTGTACCTTTGCTCCTCCTTTAAAACAGTAGGTGCGGCCCAGACCTGATTAGGATTCCGACCAGCATACCGTCAGGTATGTGGTAATAACCAGTAAGTTTTGTTGGATGGGAAAGTGACTCACTGAAGGACAAGATTAGATTATCGTAAATAAGACAAAGGGCAAAGGACAGAATGAAATTAAGGAGAAGGCATTTTCCTTGCCGTAGTCATTATCTGAGAAAGAAAAAACAAGAACAAATTTATAAGAGATACTGAAGTCATTCTTGTAATATTCCTTAATTCATTTAAAGTGAATTAAGAAAATTAAGGTAAAAAGTAAAATCAAATAAAGGAGACAGCAGTAGGTAAAGTTCTAATCTTTATACAAAAACTTAATATTGGAATGTAAAAGATTAAATATGTATTACAATAAACACACAAAACTTTGAATGGATCAGAATAAGTTAGTATACAACATAAATTTTCAAAAATTCACTTTAAATATTTCTAAACTGGTAAAAATTTGACATCTTCAATATAATAGAAATTATAATAAAATACTAACAAAAATATGTGCTCTTAAAATTAATAAAAATTATAAATTGCATTTCAAATATTTGAAAAAAGTGAATAATTTTTTTAAAGGGAGAAAAAAGAAACATGAATTTCACAAGAAAAGAAGAAAACTGGTTCTACTAGTAATCCAAACCATTTTTGAAAGATTATCTTCCTAACCCCTCTCTCTCTCTCTCTCTCTCTCTCTCTCTCTCTCTCTCTCTCTATCCTTTTAAGATAGTCTTAAACTTCTCATCTTCCTACCTAGTAACTAAAATAATAAATATATGACACTTAAATTTTAAGTTTGAAATTAAACTTAAAGTCTAATTTTAAAGAAAGGAATGTTTATTATATGTACTCCTGATATAACTATATTATCAGGTAACAATAAAATGTCCAATTGTTAAAAAATTGCAAATTTTAGGGTATTTTTCAGATCTAATCTGACAATATATATTGAAAAATAAAAACCTACCACATACTGGAATTAGAAGTAAAAATTACTGAAGCCACTAGTAAATGCAGTGAGAAAATAGAGTGATGAAATTGACAGTTTGGGAAGATGCCTGTCTGCTCACATTGAAAGTAATTGAGTGCCTTGATTTTCCTCTTAAATACGTTCTGCAACTTGTTTTAGAAAAAAGTTAACCTTACAAAATACTGATATAATTTCAACCATATTTTCTTTCATAATTTATATTTATTTGCCCTTTTAAACTAAGAAAACTAGATGAACTACTACATAAGCAACATAGGAACAAATCATGTAAAATGTATGTGTACTGCATGTACTGACTTCAGTACTTTTAGTTTCTAAGGCATAAGTTCCACTATGTGGTAGGCTTTTAATCTTACTGATATTTTTGTCCCATCCTCTTCTACCTTTCTTTAGCAGGAACACAAATGTCACCTCTGATGTGCAATGTAGGTAACTTCTTTAGCAATGACTGATCAGTGGCTCCTGGGCATGTGAAGCCGATAATTGTACCAACTGCCAGTTTCTACAGCATGCACGCTCTTCATTATGCGCTATTCTATAGAAGGTTGAAGAGACATCAAGGCTGTGTACCAACTTACAGCCAATCAAAGCAACACATTGCAGATCCTCCATCTTCTACCTACTTTACACATTCTCTATTATCCCTCATAGACACTGTCAGTTATGGATAGAGTGCAGAATGCTCTCTAAAGATCATTATTAGAACACCCAATTTCCAGCCAATGATGCAGTTGGAGGAGGGTGGGGTGAGTGGATGTAGGTCTTAGATGATCAGAGATGGTAAGTCAGTAGCACTGGGCCTTGAAAGTCATACTAGTTTGGCTACGGTGTATATCCAATGCTCCCTGATTTCCTGTCTTGTGAAGGGATCTTCCTTGGTTTCCTAAGTTATACCTTCCCCACCATGATACATTGCAGGCCAGGAAGACATCTTGTCTTACTTATATTGCTTCTTTACATATTTTGTCACAGGAGGAGATATATGATCAACTTACTTTATGATCAAATTACTCTACAAGTGATGTCAGAAATCTTTTACCTGGTATTCCTGGTACTTCTACCACTGAGATCATCATAACCTAAAATCCTAAGGTCTATTCAGATCAATTAAGATAGCATTAGGATATTTTCCTTGTTCTTGTTTCTTCAGAAATCCTTCAGTCAATACTTCTGAATTTGTTTTAGGCCTTAAGACCAGAATTCACTGAACAACCCAAACTGCTGTAGACTATGATCTGTGAACACACTTTTCAAACCTTTTTCTCAAAGCTACAGAAATGAGGAATGAGAAATTTACAAATGAATGATTAGCAGCATGATAATGAGTAGATCCATTCCAAGAAAATCTGCTTAACATTTTGTAATGTACATCTCATTTCTGAACCTCTATGTTAATTTTTTAATTTGGTGTACACATATGCTGTTAACTCTGATTGTACTTTGACACAGTTTTACCTCTGCATTGGGATGTTTTCAAGGATAACGTTTGTGCAATATTTTCATAATGTTTCACCTGGCAGCTCACCTATTAACACTGATAGGATTGCAACAGAGACTGGGAGTCAAAGCAAGTGTGATACTGGACAGTAGTCTCACTGGAACACTCAGTGGGGCTTAATGATGATCAAACACATCTTTCCATGAAGATTAAAGACTGAAGAACAGTGTAAGCCATATAGCTCAGTTGCCAACATGTGTGTCTATTATGCACGAAGCACTGAGTTGGATCCCATAGCCGCATAAAGCATGGTGACAAACTATACTCACAGCACTCTTGGGAGGTAGAGTCAGAAAGAACAGATCTACAAGCTCTACCTCTGAGAAATAGAAAGTTCAAGGTCATCCTGGCATTCCTCACCCCCCTCCCCCCAAAAGCAAAACAAAACAAAACAAAAACAATAGGACATAAGGACAGTCACAAGCTGATAGAACATCAAATTAAGGAGGTTTCCTATTATCATATAGCCAGTTCTTTAAGTTCAGAGGTCTAACATACTTTTATTTCTTTCTACAAAGCAATATCCTTCAAGGAGTACATATTAACAGATTTATTGCACTGAATTAATGTTAATGCATCAAAATGTTATGAGGAGCCACAGTAGAGATAGCAATAGCTAACAAACACCATATCCTTGCATACGCAGTGACTGGTGAATCAGGCCTACCACCTCAGCGGCTCTCATGGTTTCTTCTTTCATGTCCTTCCTGACTTACTGAGGAAGAACATAAGGCCTGGTGTACATAAAGAAAATATTTAATCTCAGGAAAATTATTATAACTTGGCTTACAAAATCAGACAAAGCAATAATGTAATTTTTCTCAATTTCTTTTGCAGAAATACAAAATACAAATTTTGAAACCTTGAATAAGTATATGAATATAACCAATGACACAAGATGAAATAAATAAGGCATCATTAAAGACCCAGTGTTTTGAGATTGAAGGCAATCTAAGATCGCCATTTTTGTAAATTCTAATAGTCGTTGGAAGATTGTGTCATTTTGAGCTATGTACGTAGTTTAATTTGACTCCGAGACTTCTATTGAGAACTTACCTCTTCACTCATCATCTCTACAGATCCACTGTTTTGACAATCACTGGTATATAACAAGCAACAGTCAATGAAGAAAGAGATATGTTTTTCTAATATCATCCTCCCACAGTTTTGGTATAAGCAACATATTTCAAGATGCCACAGTTATAAAGATATTTTGGTGCAAAAATAACTTCTTTTAAGAGTCTCTCCTTTTCCTGTACAGAGTCGTTTCCACTACAAAGACATTTACCACCTACATTAAGTGATCAATGTGCTAAACCTTTTGTAATAAAATAAATCACTATGAAGCCTTTGATGTCTTTAATCTCAAAGAACTAAACAAAACTTCAAGACCTATCAGTTTTTTAATACAAATTATACATTTATTTATAAACCAAATGCTGGATAAGAATAATGCCCTCTGATGATTGTAATCTTTTAATATGTGCTAAGTCTTACAAGTATATACACCTTCATTTTAGGATAAAAGGGACAATAGAAATCTATCTTAAGTCAACATCTCAGCAGCAGCCATCATTGCCTTTGGAGTTGCTATTGCTTTGCCATTTTAATGCTTGATTATCAAAGTTGTTTTACTGATTTTTATGTATTTTCACAGGTTCATGAACATTATAATATGCACCTCTGGAGGCTTAGTATACACACACACGCACGCACACACAAACACACACACATACACACACACACACGTGTGTGTGTGTGTGTGTGTGTATGTATGTGCAAATTCCTAGCATAGCACAAATTCTGCTTTCAAGTCTTTGTAGACTTCTGTTGAAATTATTTTTATCACTCATTACTGGACTTCATGTCAGTGGTTTTTAGCTTTCAGCATTCATCAAAAATCAAAAGAGCCATATAAACACACAGCAGAGAATCAGAAGAATAATATCTGGGCTTCATCTAAGGATTGGCTTTCTAGAGATTTCTTTTTTTTTTTTTTTAATTAGATATTTTCTTTATTTACATTTCAAATGCTATCCCGAAATTTCCCTATTTCCTCCCCCTGCCCCCCTCCCCTCCCCACCCACTCCCACTTCTTGGCTCTGGCATTCCCCTGTACTGGGGCATATATAGTTTGCAAGACCAAGGGGCCTCTCTTCCCAATGATGGCCAGCAGCACCTATAGTGTAGGTTGAAAGAGCACACCATAAACACCGCCTAATTATTGTCCCTTAATTCCCTTTTTTCATAACCTCTGGTAGCTGCACTGGAGTAAATGACTCTTCAGAAAGGCTCACAATAATAAAAAGTCCAATCCGAGGATTAATTTTCATCTCTTCTCGTACTTCTTTCTATAGTCCAGCTGGGAGAATATTAAAAAATATTCAGCCCCATTATGAAAACGGACACATCAAGGAGCTTAATATTTCAATAAAAGAGGAATCAATGTGTGCACTGCATATTGGTCAAAGGTTAACTGCCAGAAGTCTGCTATTATCACCTTCCCTCAATAAAGAAATATAACTGCTAATAGCTTAAGGGACGTACCCAAAGTCATTTACAAGTTTTCAAGTGCTGTTTAGCAGAAGGCCTGACCAGAATGCCAACTTCCTTATTTGTTGTAATTGTTCAAAGGATAAAGTGTTTGCAGTTGGATGCAATTTTGTATTATATATTTTTTCTCAGTAGAATTAATATGCAAATATTTCTTTAATTTGATACTCCAAAGACAATGTTTTGAAAGTATTGTCTTTACATTGGAATTAAAATTTTCACTTAACCTACCTAAAAGATATGATGGTGATTATTATCCAGCCATCAAATCATTACAAGTGGATACTAGGATATTGTTGTGGTAAGGCTTTTACTCAGACCAGATCTGCAATTAAAGAGAAATTTATACTAGGTAAAGGTGGTAAGTACATCTTCACAGAGAACTAGTCAAGAAGAGCCCAGGGTCCAGCGACCTTCTCATTACCATCTCTGCACCTAGGGAACTAAGACCAAATCCAGACAAATCCCAGGTCACAGGAATCTTTTTTCTGTAAAAGAAATAATATTGGGCTAAGAATTTAACTGCATCAGATCGCTAAAGAGAGGAGATTATATAGAAACCTTGCAAAATTTTGTGACATTTAATTTTACTTATTTATTTGTTTTTAGTTTGCTCACTCATCTAAGATGTGGTAAATTTCAGATTAGGCACAGGTGCATAACACATTACTCTGACAGACTCACATCTGTTATGAAATGGTTAATCCCAATACATAACATACAATTGAAAAGGAACACGAGAAGAAACAAACACATCCTCTTGGAGTTATTGGACATTGAAAGAATGCTAGAGAATACATGCAAAAAAAAAATTTTAAAGCCCTACATTAGTCCTCAACATTATTGTTTGTTAACATGTATAGTCTATTTTTCTTTTTTCTTTTCTTTCATTTTTTTGAAACTGTTAAACTCTTAACATGTTGCTTTGTTTCTCATTTCTGACTTACTTTCTCTATCTCTCTTACACAAGCATTTTTTTCTTCCTCCACTATGTGTATTTTAAAATAACTATCGAAAAAATATTTCAAAACCAGGTTTGGCTAAATGGTTCAGTGGGTAAGAGTTTCCATAAAGGACCCCGATTCAGTTGCCAGCTCCCATGTGGCAGCTTACCACCATCTAACTCCAACTCCAGTGCCGCTGGACATGCATGCCATGTAGATACATAGAGACGGGCAGAATGGATACAAATAAAAAGAGATCGATTTTTAAAGCAAAGATTTAAAAAGGAATTATAGGCAAAGTCTGATTGTATCCTCAGGGTAAAAAATCAGTTTACAAAATGAACAGTTCTTTTTTTTTTTTTTTATTTTCTTTATTTACATTTCAAATGCTATCCTGAAAGTTTCCCATACCCCTCCCCCCACCTCTGTTCCCCTACCCACCCACTCCCACTACTTGGCCCAGGCCTTGCCTTGTGCTAGGTCATATAGAGTTTGGAAGACCAAGGAGCCTCTATTCCCACTGATGGCCGATTAGGTCATCTTCTGCTACATATGCAGCTAGAAACACAAACAAAATGAACACTTCTATGTAAGCCAATAAAGTGGCTCACCAATGAGGCTGAGGAGCTGGGAGTTGGGGAGGGCCTGCCTAGCAAGGGTCTTCTGTCCAGCCCCCAGCATCGGGGGAAAAAAATAAGTAGCTCATCTGAAGTCAAGTAGATGGAATATATTTACACAGGTATGGAGCATTGCTTTGAAACAGTATGTTTACTATGTTTTGTAAAAATCCATTAAACTGTTGTATCATTTGAATAGATAACTTTAATTGTCAATTCAACTTTTAAATGTGATTTATTTGTGAACTTTAGGACAAGAAATAATGGTTTCAAAAGACTGCTCATATGTAAGCCCTACTTACACATCTTATTAGCATGAGGCATGAAAATATGCAAAGTCAATGTCTTCCAGACACTCACCACCATCCAGTGATTTGTATCACTGATATGTCTGGTGGCCAAAAGCTTTATACTATTCAAAGTAATAAACCCGGGTTTAAGAATTTAGCCTGTCCTGTTTACCAGGACAGCAAAATCAAACCCACAATCCCAGAAACATCCTTCTCTACCCAACAATAAACTTGCTATCCCAGCGTGTTTAATCTAAGAAAGAGCTGTGATTTTTATGGAAACTTAGCATTCATATGGGATATGTTCTCTTGACAGGGTTTTACAACAGGCCAGACAGATTGACAACTTGAAAGTCATGTTGGTGACTATCAACCTTTAAAAAAATTAAATCAGGAGAAGGTTAATTGAAGACATGAATTTGAAAGGAGAGTGCATCCTTCTTAGGGCACTGAGATCAAAATATAATATAAGCTTACCTTTACAGGTAAATGATCAATGTTTCATTAATTTCTACATAGGCTAATTTAGATGTTCAGTGTTCATTTTATAGATTACATATTTAGCATAGTGGCAAGAGACAGCCTTAAAATTCTTCATCATCTCAAATTACCACATGAAAGTATTATGAAACAGAACATGTGGTCCTTCCCAGCCAGTTACGTTAAAAGATTGTTTTCTCTAGGGAGAGCCTCATGGTCACAAGTTGTTGACCAGTAAAAAATGGGCTCCATGATTTCTTTGTGTGTGTGCAAAGTTTTTGCTTTGTCTGACTGGGCCTGGAGTGTGTGTGTGTGTGTGTGTGTGTGTGTGTGTGTATGTTGTGTGTGTGTTTGTGTATGTGTGTGTGTTTATGTGTATATACTGGTTGGTTTTGTGTCAACTTAACATATGCTAGAGTTAACTGAAAGATGGAAACATTAGTTAGAAAATGCCTCCATACAATGAAGCAAGCTATCTAGCATTTTTTTTTTTCTTTTAGCTAGTAATTGACGGGGAAGAAACCTACTGATGGGTGGTGACATCTTGCGCTATTCGTTCTGGATTCTGTAAAAAGCAGTTTGAGCAGGCCACAGGAAGTGAGCCAGTAAGCAGAACCCCTCCACAGCCTCCACATCAGCTCCTGCTTTGAGGTGTCTGCCCTATTGGAGTGTCTATCCTGATAATCATCAATGATGGACTACAGTGTGGAATGGTAAACCAAATAAGCTCTCATCTTCCCAACTGATTTTGGATCATGGTGTTTCATCACAGCAATCCAATGGCAGCCAAGACAGAAGTTGGTATCAGGAGAGTGAGGTATGGCTGTGGGACACCTGACCATGTGTTTTGGTGGGGGATTATAGAAAGATTTTGGAACTTTGGACTAGAAAAACCATTGATATCTCAGTGGACTATCCTGTAGAAACTTGGAATACAAGAATTATAAGAGGAATGCAGATGGTAGAGGCCTGACTTGTGAAGTTTCAGATGGAACTTTCAAGACTGTCAGGGCAATTTGTTATTTTTAATTAAGATTCCATGATTCTGGTTTAGCTGGGCTGGAAAATCATCAGTGATTCATGAGATTCCAAAACTACTAAGTAAATCCTTATTTTGTTGGAATACTTGATCCTGATCAGCTAAAGCTGCGAGATGAGCAGCGGTTCAGAAGAGACCAGCATTAGTGAGATGAAATCTTCTATAAAGTGTTTCCAGATAGTCAGCATACAGACTCTGTGATTCAGACAAGGCCAAGAATGTATCCCCTGTTAGAAGTCAAACTTGGTAGTGTAAGGGTCACTCTGATAGTGCTGACTTGAAGGTATGAACATCCTAGAGATTGGCTGAAATATGGCATTGTGTAACACAGATGGAGTCCCTGAAGAGGCCATTGATCAAAGTATAGCCCAGTTGGAGCAAGGGACCCAAAGTAGTTTTGGAGATGCCCGTGACATGTGATGACCACCAAGAGCATCAGTAGCATAGAGAAGAGCCAGTCAGAACCTAGAAGACAGGGTGTGTCTGCAGCACATGGCAGGAATAGAAAACCACAAGCCCCTTGAAGGATCCCAGAACATGGCAAGTGAATCCCCAGTAATTGGACACTGAGTTACTTATAATGGTTTTAGTTTTACTTGGTGTGACTGTGCTCTGGATCTCCCCTATTGAAGTAAGAAAGGATTTACTTTTGACTTTATGAGAGCCCATAGTTGAGAGACTTTGAGTCTTAGAGGATTTTTGATTTTAAGATAGTAATTCAAAGATTCGAATACTTTGATTTTAAGATACTAATTTAATTTTTAACTATCAAAAATTTTAACGATGGTGTGACTTTTATGATTTCAAAGGTTAGCATTATAATATTCATATTAATGAATGATCTTGGTGAAGAACGGGCAAGGATGTATTATGGGTTAACAATGATGTATTTGTGTGTAAAGCTGACAAGGTGTTAATTGTACTGGATAAGTTTATGTCCAATTAACACAAGCTAGAGTTATCTGAAAGGAAGGAATCTTATTTGATAAAATGTCTCCATAAGATCCAGCTTCAGGACACTTCTTTTAATGATTGATAGTGGACAGCCCACCCCACTGTAGTGATGCCATCCTTGGGCTGGTGGTTCTGGGTTTTATAAGAAAACAGATGGAGCAAGTCATGAGGACCATCCCAGTAAGCAACACTCTCACTGCCTTTGCATCAGCTCCTGCCTCAAGATTCTGTCCTGTTTGAGTTCCTGTTCTGACTCTATGGATGGTGGACTAGAATGTGGATAATAATCCTTTCTTCTCCAATTTACCTTGGTCATGGCGTTTCATCACAGCAATTGAAAACTGGCTAGCATAGCTGTTAGTTTGATTATAATGGTTTTTGGTTTGGGAAAATATTTTTTTTCTTTTCATTTGGAGTGAAAGAATGAGCATGAATTTTGATGGATATGCAGATGTGGAGGATCTGGGTAGAGTTGGGGAAGGAATATTGCCAAAATATATTGTGTGAACAAAATATACTGATAAAGTAAAATCAAATCAGAGGAGAGAGAGACTCACACTAATAGAAAATCCATCATTCAAAGCAAAACTTTGTTTCTTCTGAGAGCTTGTGCCATACTGTGAAAGGACCCCATGCTTCCATTATTACACCTTTCTTTTGTAAAGTGTGCAGTGTCTTGAAAACTCTTTTGCACAAGGGATTGAAAGATGTTATTTATATGAAGAAACCTGACACCATTAAAAAACAAAACAAAACAAACAGGTGTTTTGAAGATTTCCACATATAAAGCATAGTATATGATACCAGGGGTCGGAAGGATTGCTCTATATGCAAAGATGTTTTCTAATCAAAAATAAATGTCTGATATTTTAAATTCAAATCCTGAAACCCATATTAATCAGGTAGAAGGAGAGAACTGAATCCACAAAATTGTACTCTGACCTTCACAATTCTACAAAATGATACACATGTAATCTTCCCAGAATAAAACAATAATAAATACATTTTATAACATTCTGAAATACTGATTTTCATAAAGTATAAACCAAATTTATAAAGCATAAACCAACAAATTCATAAAAAAAGAAATACATAAAACATACAGTGTGCTTACTTTATTTATTACAGAATATTTTTGTTGTTGTTTCACTTTCCTTCTGGGCCTCTTGAAGTTGCTTCTAAAGCAGACAGTCATCATGAAAGGTCAGTCTCTACAGGGACAGAATGGAGCCAGGATAAAGCCTCCCTCTCCTGTGCTCATGGAGAGTTTGAGCTAATAAAGCTGTGCGAAGCCAGCAGAAGCTCAGAAAGGTTGAGGCACAAGGATGTGCAGGCAACTGCATTATAGAACTGAGGGTTAAGAAGCAATGGACTCAGGTAGAGGACAAAAGAAGGGGAAGCAGGAAGGACAGTTATTTCAAAATTACTTGGTGGGCCTGAGATATTTATTTGTCAACAGATCCTGTATCAGTGGGTAAAAGGCAAGGACAAACCAATACACAAAGTCAATAGCAGTCAAGATTTCCTGATGAGCTACTGCATGAAACAAGGGAGTATAAGGACGATGCTGTCCACTCATGGTCTTGCTTGTGTTTGGAACTCAATTGCTTTCAACATTTCTAGGTTTATTTTTTAATTTCAAAACTAAAAAAAAAAAAATGGAAATTAAATACCTACATAATTATCAGTGTACTACAGATTGTTTTTATCCTAACAAATGTTGATTAAACTAAATACCTTAGAAAATATTCCCTATGAAAAGTGTATGGCTTCAGAATTTCATGAAGTCATTGTTTTTAATAGCTGAGTATATAACATAACTCCATTATGTTGATATACCACATTTTATGTATCTATTTCTCTGTTGATGAACATCTGGGTTCTTTCCAGCTTCTGGCTATTATAAATAAGGCTGCTATGAACACAGTGGAGCATGTGTCCTTGTTATATGTTGAAACATCTTCTGCTATATACCCAGTAGTGATATAGCTGGGTCCTCAGGTAGTACTATGACTAATTTTCTGAGAAACTGCCAGGCTGATTTCCACAGTGAATTCTTAAGCAAATGGATAAAATGAGAAAACACCATCCTGAGCAAGATAACCCAGTTAGAAAAGAACACATATGGTATGCATTCACTGATAAGCAGATATTAGCCCAAAATATCAGAATACCCAAGATACAATTCACAGACCACATTAAGAAGAAAGAAAGAAAGAAAGAAAGAAAGAAAGAAAGAAAGAAAGAAAGAAAGAAAGAAAGAAAGACCAAAGAAGAAAGAAGAAAGAAGAAAGAAGAAAGAAGAAAGAAGAAAGAAGAAAGAAGAAAGACCAAAGTGGGCTATTTCAGTCTTTCTTAGGAGGGGGAACAAAATACTCAAGAGAGGAAATATGGAGACAAAGTGTGGAGCAAAGACTGAAGGAAAGGCCATCCAGAGACTGTTCCACCTGGGAATCCATCCCATATACAGTCCACAAATCCCGACACTATCGTGATGCCAAGAGGTACTTGTTGACAGGAGCCTGATATAGCTGTCTCCTGAGAGGCTCTGCCAGAGCCTGATGTATTCAGAGGCAGATTCTCGCAGCCAACCATTGGACTGAGCATGGGGTCCCCAATGGAGGAACTAGAGACAGGATCTAAGGAGCTGAAGGGGTTTGCAGCCCCATAGGAAGAACAACAATATGAACCAGTACTCCCAGAGCTTCCAGGGACTAGGCTACCAACCAAAGAGTACACAAGGAGGGACTAATGACTCCAGCCGCCTATATAGCAGAGGATGGCTTTGTCAGTCATCAATGGGAGGAGAGGCCCTTGGTCCTGTGAAGGCTCTATGCCCCAGTGTAGGCATATTCCAGGGCCAGAAAGCAGGAGTAGGTGGGTTGGGGAGCAGAAGGGGGATGGGATATGGGATAGTGGGTTTTCAGAGGAGAAACCGGCAAAGAGGATAACATTTGAAATGTAACTAAAAAAATATCTAATTAAAAAAAAGAGAGAGAGAGAATCCTTTCTAAATCCCGTTCTGCTGGCTGTCTGAGAAACTCCTTCAAGTTCATGAAACAAATGACCTGGAAGCCAGCATCCAGGGCTGGATTTCATGGCCATTGGTTTTCTAAGAACATAGCCTTTCAAGCTACTGTTCACTTTTGTTGGCAAAGCCTCCTCCATTGTATATGAGAATACACATACTTTGCCCCTGTCTCAGTGGAAATCCAAATATAGAATAAAGTCAAACCTTGGCACAATTTATCTAGAGATTCACTAAATCTTAACTGTAAAAGCAAAAGGTAAGACTGTTTCTACATATTATGCACTTGTAAATTAATTTTTGAATGGCTGATTGATAGGCCCTTGTCTTTGATTATTATAACATATGTGTGTTGTGGAAAATATCTAGAGCTAGATGGAGGAGTTAGAGAAAGGACTGAAGGAGCGAGAAAGGACTGAAGGAGCTGAAGGGGTTTGCAACCCCATAGGAAGAACAATAGCAACAATATAACCAGACCCCCAGAGTTCCCAGGGACTAAACCATCAACCAAAGCGTCCACATGGAGGGACCTATGGTGAGAGATGCATGTGAAGCAGAGGACAGCCTTGTTAGACATCAGTGGTAGGAGAGGCCCTTGGTTCTGGGAAGGTTTGATGCCCCAATGTAGGGGAATGCCAGGGCTGGGTGGCAGAAGTGGGTGGGTGGGTGGGGGAACACCCTCATAGAAGCAGGGGAGAGGGGATGAGATAGGGCATTTCCAGAGGGCAAACCAGGAAAGGGGATAACATTTGAATTGTAAATAAATAAAATATTCAATAAAAAAGAAAAGTGTTTTGCTAGTGATTATGCCAGTAAAGATAGACTTTATTATGAGATTTTGTAAAATAATTTGATAAAAGATTATTCTCATTAACTAAGGAATATATATATATATATATATATATATATATACACAGACATGCATGTATGTACATATATATATTTATATACAGACTCAAACACACAGAGACACACACATATATGCATTGTACATATATTTACATAAATATGTATAAATGTGTATATGTACATATATAATACATATGTTGTATAATGTGGTTTATATATTATTTATGATATATGTTTTATTTATTATATTATATAATATATGTATATATAATATAAATGTATAAATATGTATATATTTATTTTTATGTATATGTATGAAATATAGAATAACACAGCAAGTTACATAAATGGAAAAATGTTTTGATTACTTCTATGCCCAAAAAATAAAAGAAAAATTGTGTTATTCAAATTCAATTTGTTATTCTATCAGACTTTCAAAGAAGACCTAAAACCAATAAGTCTCAAACTATTCCACAAAGTAGAAACAGAAGGAATACTACCTAATTCATTCTATGATGCCACAGTTAAGCTGATACCTAAACCTCACAAAGACCAAAAAAAGAAAGAAAATTTCAGACCAATTTCCTTTCTGAATATAGATGCAAAAATGCTCACTTAAATTCTCAAAAACACATCTGTCATGGTTTGAATATGCTTGGCCCAGAGAGTGGTAATATTTGGAGTTGTGGCCTTGTTCAAATAGGTGTGTTATCTAGTGTGCATGGGCTTTAAGACTTCATCCTAACTGCCTGGGAGTCAGTATTCTGCTAGCAGCCTTCAGATAAAGATGTAGAACTCTCAGCTCCTTCTGCACCATGCATGTCTAGAGGCTGCCAAGTTCTTGCCTTGATGATAATGGACTGAACCTCTGAATCTGTAGGCCAGTTCCAATTAAGTGTTGTCCTTATAAGAGTTGCCTTGGTTATGGTGTCTGTGTATAGCAATAAAATCTAATTAAGACAGAAGTTGGAACCATAGACTGGGGTACTCCTGTGACAGGCCTGACCATGCTTTGCTTTAGAAAAACGTGGGTTTGGGGACTTTGGATTTGGAAAGCATTAGAATGCTTTATGTGGGGCTTGATGGGCTATCCTTGGAGGAATATGAAAGACTGTTGCTGCGAGTGATTTGAACTGTGCTGACCTAGCCTAAGAGGTTTCAGTGGAGAAGAATTTCAGTATGTAGCCTAGAGACTATTTTTGTGATATATTGGTGAAAAATATGGCTAATTTTTGCCTTTGTCTGAAGGGTCAACCTGAGACTAAGATGAAAAGACTCAGATTAATTGCATTAGCAAAGGAAGTCTCAGAAACACCCATCATAGACTTTGTTCTCTGGTTAACTCTCATGAAGAACATATTAAACAATAATAGCAAGCTGAGAAAGGGAAAATATAAAACGTATGGTTGCAGAACTAAAGGGTTACCAGGAAGTGAAATGGAGCTGAATTCCGTGTTCAAGGATATTAATTTGAATTAAGGGAGTAATGACCTTGGGGAGAAAAACATCTCCCCAGCTAAGTTTAGGTCCAGGCATGGTAGCACAAGCCTTTAATCCCAGGAGGCAAAGACAAGCAGATCTCTGAGTTCAAGGCCTGCCTAGAGCATATTCTACATGAAGAAACCCTTAAATTCAGCCTTGGTCGACAACACCTTTAATCCCAGTGTTTAGGAGACAGGCGTACAGATCTCTGAGTTCAAAGTCAGCCTACAGAGCAAGTTCCAGGACAGCCAAGCTTAGGCAGTAAAGGAGTTGGAAAACAGAAAGCTGGCGATAATGTACAAAGGGGCCAATGTTCCAGCCCCAGCAAGCAGCAGAACTTGGCAGCTTTGGCCACATGGCTCTGTCTTTAGAGTTCAAAATAGAAGAGATCACTGGGAAAATTGATGCTGGTTAGCTGGAGCTAAGAAACTAATGGTAATTAAGAAGAGACCAACATCACTGAGGTGAAATCTTCTGGGGAGTGTTTTCTGTGAGCACAAAGAAGCTGTGTTCCACAGATAGCCAAAGTTGTAATTCCTGCAGCAGCTGTACTTGGTAAAGTGTAAAAGTTACCCAAATGGTACTGGTTTTGAAGGCATGAAGCAGTCACGAAGAACAGTTGAGGCTGGACACAGTGAGAGACCTTGGAAGGGCATTGGTGAAAGTAGAGTCTCAGCTGCAGTTGATAGCCCAAGACTGAAGGGGTCATGCAGAGGAGTTGAGGCTTGGTACCATGTAGAGAGCCTGTGAGAGGCTACTGATGAAGTCTAGTTGCAGTAAAAGACTCCATTATACTGGAGATGCCAGTACTACGGGATGATCAGCGAGAGCAGCAGCAACAGTGGAGTCGATCAACCTGAACTTAGAGTGCTGTAGAGGGCAGAGCTGGAGAAATAATTCTAGCCCTTTGGAGGAGACCAGAGATTATGCGTGGATCCCAGACATTGAATCAAGAAGATGTAACATTGAAGTTATCTTGGAGACCCCCAAGATGTTTGAAATGCCAGAGATCAAACTCAAAGAAAAAATAACATGATCAGCTCATTAGATGATGTCTTTGACAAAATATGACACCCCTTCATGTTAAAAGTCTTAGAAATGTCAGGAATTCAAAGTACAAACCCAAACATAATAAAATCAATATACAGCAAACCATCAGCCAACATCAAATTGAATGGAGAGAAGCTTGAAGTAATCCCACTAAAATCATGGACAAAACAAGGCTGCCCACTCTCTCCCTATCTATTCAATATAATACTCAAAGTTCTACCTAGAGCAATTAGACAACAAAAGAAGTGAAAGAGATACAAATTGGAAAGCAAAATGTCAAGATATCACTCTCTTTGAAAGTCAAAGAATAGTGGATTAATATTTGCAACTATTTTAGATCATCACAATCTATACCATTAAAATATATCATACAGTATTCTAAAAATATATATCTATTAAATGTTTAAAGTTTTTAGAATTCATAAACCAATTCACCCAATTTTATTAAGTCTTTAACACTAAGTATTTAAGATTATAGTCTTAGTTCCTTCCACTCTTCATTCTCAAAACGTCATAAGAAACTTCTTGCAGATCCAACATCTAAAAAGTATTTATGTTACATAAACATCCTCATAAATGATAAATGAAATGATCAACAATTGTGTGTGCTTTAGAAATTGAGCTTCTAGCATGAGTGACAAGTTATAAATTTAAACACTAACATATGAATATATGATATAAATGGGCAGTATTTCTTTTATTTTTTGTTGCCCTTGGGCATCCTCTACCATCTTAGAATATACTTTGACCTGTACTATGGCTTTGCTTTAAGTAAAATATCTTTGATATTTTGCAGCTGAAAATAATAAATATGCTCAAATTAATGTATAATTATACATGTATTTGCAGCAAAATGACAGTACTAGGCATCTAGAAGATGCTGGAAGAGGAGCCTTTAGTGGCTGAGCCGTCTCAGCAGTTCAATAGGTTCTTTTCTAATCCACAAAATCAAAAGTTCCTCTATTTTCCATCCCTACGGCTTTAGAATCACAGTCTTTGAATAGCCATCCAAATGCCAACATTTACCTGGTGTGTTGCTTAGGTTGAAAAACTGTTGAGTCTCAGTCTCCTCATGTGTAAAATAGAAAAAATAAAATCTCACACACATGCCAATCCAATTGAGGCTCTGCTACTTTGTAGCCCTGCTGCTTTAAGGAACCACACATTGACATGGATCTAAGACATGGAAAAGGATGTTAAGAGTTGGAGGGAATGGATGAAGGCTAGGGAGAGAGCAGGCAGGAGGGAGAGAGGAAGGACAGAAAGAATGGTTGGGGAGAGTTCTCCAATTAAATCTAGACATGCCATCATTGTAGATGCTTTGTAGCTTTACAGATGATAAGATGTGCAAGAAGGTGAAAAGGTTCTTTGCAAATAAATTACAGACAGCCATTAATCTAATTACTATTCCCCAAACATGCACTACCACTTTAGTTGACAAGATAAGAAAGAGTAACAGCTACATGTGTCTTGTGGTCATGATCTGGGTATTTTTTTTTAATGACTTAATTGTTTCCAAAAATGTGAAAAGCAATAAGCTAAAAAGGAGCAGAATCAGTATTCATACTGCGGTATGGAGCTGTGGCCTAAAGTATCACTGTGGGGATGAAGCTTGGAGGAAGGAAATATCTATCACAGGAAAGTCAAAGAGAGTGTCATAGCTGATTGTTCTCTGAACATAGAATTTCTCTGAACACTGAATTTCTAAAAACATGAACATTGTAAAGTACTTACTCTAAATCTTTTCCATGCAAAGAACAAAATCCAAGAATGTTAAGATGAATCAATGTAAAAGCTGATGATTTAGTGGCCAGGGGCAAAGTAGTACCAGTACTAGACAAGGACTGACAGGGCATTCTGGAGAAGGAATAAAATGAAAAACGCCTTTCCCTGTTATTTATGACCCTACTGCCTTCAGGAATCCTCTACTTTTATTCCTTTTGTTGGAAAATAAATACATATGAAAGAAAATAGATTTCCAGTTCCTAAGACAAACAAGATTGAAACCATAAAACAAAACAAGTTTTCAATCTGGAAGCAAAGGCAAGACAATTCACAGCTTCACCTGGCAAAGCACAACAGAATTTGCAGTGCAGGGGAGAATGGAGATTCCCTGCCCCCTCATCCTATGTCCATCCATGGTTGACATTAATTAAGGAGACAAAAATCATACAAATAAGTTTTATGTGAGTTTCTCTTGACATGGGTGGGACATTGATAAGGAAATGAATACATGTATAAATCCATCAGTCTGTGCAATTTTTAATACTAGCTGTGATAAAGCTGTGGGTGGTCATGGAGAACGAGAGATGAACATGAAGTTATCATATGCTATTAATAAACAAACAAACATCAAAAAAGAGTAAGGTCTGTTTGTTCCTTTTCTTCTTCATCATAGCACAGAGCTTTGGCTCTGGCTGTAGGGAAGACAGTTTTATAATGAAGAATGGAGGACTTTGTGACCTGCTTCCAGAGAATGCCAGAAAATTCTTCCTGGGTTTCATGACCTGCTTCAGAGGAGTTGGTTAAGGTATAACTGGCCTTTCCACTTCTCGTGTTTACTCGAATACCAAGGTACAGTAATTAGGATAGCATGTTCTAAACCTCAGCACAGATAATAGTGTTTGTGGTAATACTGGGCCAGCAACTGTGCCAGATGGCAGTTAGCAATCATTTCTTTACTTAAAAACAGGTGTAGTATATCAATCAAAGAGAACCATAACACTCATTTTCTGCTGCCTGTATAAATGGTTTTCTCTTAGCCAAATCTATTATAGATAGATAAGCATCACAAAACTAATATTTAAAAATTTCAGAAATATGTAAAAGACACAAAGGATTTTACCAACTCTTCGTCCCTTCTGATAGTTTTATAGGCAGATGGGTGTTGCCTCTGTCTAGACTTCAACAGAGAGAAATTCTCCATTCCAGAGAATCCATTGGGTGTTTCCACATGTTTCAAATTACACCGATATTAGAAATAGAATGTGCAGTATGCCCGGCCTGCTGGACCTGTTTGAATGAGGTAGGCATGATAACATGAAGATAGGGGGTCCTGACTTTTTCAGTGGTTATCCAGTAATAACATATGTAATTTAACAATACTTTTACAACAGCTCATTTTCAAATAAAGAATGTATCATATATATATATATATGTGTGTGTGTGTGTGTGTGTGTGTGTGCGCGCGCACGCGCGCGCGCATTTCTTCTTCTGTTCTTTCTTTCCTTCCTTTATTTTCTACAACTCTGTGTGTGATAAATCTTTTCAATTTCTTTAGAATCTTCTTTCTCTCGTATAATATTTAACTATCCCTGGACATTACATTTATTCTTGGATACAGTGGAAAATAGATAGGATGCCCTTTGTATACAACTAAAATGTATAGCAATTATGTATGTAATATGACTTGTTTATTCCAGCAAGGAAATAAAATTTCAAGAGGCTAAGGAAAAGAGGAAGTTTGGAGCATAGACAATGTGGAAGAGTAATCTCAGAAGCACAAATTCAATTAATGAACTAGTTAAGATACAGAGTAAACCGCTATGAAGTGTGATTGACAAGAGCTATGCTTCACTATGATGTTGCTTGTGGGATAAAAGAGGTAAAGCAATAAGCTTCCACCAACTTTTTTTTTCATTGATTCTTTGAGTTTCACAACATTCACCTGGGTCCTTCACATCTCTCCTTGCATCCATCCCCAGCCCTTGCAACATTACCCCCCAAATTAAAAATCACACGCAGAAAAATAAACAAAGCAAAGCATAGAGAACAGCTTGTCATGGAGGCTGTGGCGTGTGACAGTGTGTCCCACAATATAACACTCTGTCTACATACATTTTCATTTCCACATGTTCACTGAAATGGGTCATTGGTCGGGTTTGAGGTCTCTGGCTTCTGTGGCATCATTAATATTGGCTCCTTACTGGGATTCTTCCTGGTTATTGTGTAGTCGAGAGGTGCTGTGAAGATCCTGCAGCTTTGGATCAGCAGGGCTAGCCTTTTCACATGCCCCAACAGTTTACAGGTGATGTAGATTTTTTGGGGTGAGTCAACTCAACGCTCTGGATCTGGGCCTCCGTGATAGCTTAGCTGGTCAGCCTGCCAGCTCTCCCTCAATCGCAGCACCAGGAAAACTTTCCAGTACAGCTCTGACTAGGCCACCTAATGATGCCATCGGCAAGAGGCAGCACTAGTTCTCCTGCTTTCATGCCCTCTGGGCTGGCTCATCTGCACCCTAGAATTCAGAGCAAGCTCCACTGTGCTGCCCAGTCAAAGCCCAGGGTCAGATCCTCCCGGTGCTGCAGCCCGTGAGGAGCAGAGACAGCTCTGCTGTTCTCACACCCTCACTCCCAAGGCCCAGCTTAACTCTGCCTGAGCCATCGGGGCCAGCTCCACGGTTAAAAACATATTTCTATGCTAATTACTATTGCCCCGATACTAACAATAATGTAGATTTATCATGTCTGCTCTTGATTTAAATATCAATGTTTGAAAATATTAGCTAAAATTAAGACTACAGGAAAGTGTGTCTTTTGTATCCTGTGATAGAATTTCTGAGATACTGTGATCACTGCTTTTCGATGTGAGAAAAATGTCTTATTATATGAACAAAACCTATCATTGTATTTACATTAAAACATATTTGATAATGCCAACTATTAAAAGATATAACAGGAAGATATAAACTATAATATATAAAAGATATAAGATATAAAATATAAAACAGGAAGACGTAATATTCTAAGAGAAACCAATCCTACAAAATGCCCAATAATGAAAACCAAGTATATGATAACATTTCTAAGGATAGTTTATACAATTCAGAATTGCTCTAGCCTTCTCAGATTTAAACATTTCCACCCCAGCATCCGGAGCAAGCTCTACTGGGGTGCAAAATGAATAACTTTTCTGATTTTTTTGCAGGATATTTTGTAAAATTTTCTGATAAAACACCTGAATTTAACATCAGAATCTGTATTTGTTTCTCTACAATTGTAAGCACCAAAAAGTTTTGGTCGTTAAAATTAATAAAGGATAAACCTTACAAAACTAAAGAAAACTAAAGCAATGTGGTAGCATTAATAACTTTGTTTCAGACACTGAACAGGCAATTACTACCTGCAAGGGGACAGGAGGCTGAGTGGAGAGAAGAAAGTTAACAAGAAGAATTAAGCAGATCCAAACACAGGGGTCTGAGAAAACAGACCAGGGGCTGCCTTGTGGATTTGAAAGGGCAGGAATGAATCTGCATCTGGGGTTCAGAAGAACTGTACCCACATAATCTCTCCAGTGCATGCCAAATCAGAAAGTGTGTTTTATGAGAAGAATAGATCCAGAAGACCTTATCTAAGAATCACAGGAAGCATTTAAGAAGTAAGAGGAGTGCTAGATATGGGGTTCAAATGCTTGCTATCCAGAGTGCTAGCATTCAGGTGTCTGTCACACCTGTAGAAAACAGAAAGAAACCTAGATGAAAAGGAATGAAATAATTACTGATACTGCTCACAAGGGCCTCTCTCCAGCACAGCCAAAGTCTAGGTTATTCCATAAGTGAAATCCACCATCAAAGCAGCGTCACCCAGGACACAGAGCTCAAGCAACTGACTACCTCTCTCTAGCAAAAGGGGTAGGGAGGATGACCAGAATCTTGACAATTCAGAATCTTGGAGATGAAAACAAATAGAGTAAAGAGACTAAGCCTTATAAGAAAACAAAACCTCTATAGCAATTTCAAAAAAGGGCATCCACATTACAATGCTGGTTTTATTTATTTATTTATTTGTCTATAATTTTTTTCAAGGAGAGACATCAAGAAGGGTCAATGAGTAAAGGCTATGGTTAACTGTGTTTTTCCCCAGGGTCCATGTGGTGAAAAGAGTCATGACAGCTTCAAGTGGTCTTCCGCCCTCCAAATGTTCACCATGCAATGCATGTTTTCACATAACACACATACATACACACATACATACACACACACACACACACACACACACAGAGAGAGAGAGAGAGAGAGAGAGAGAGAGAGAGAGAGAGAGAGAGAGAGAGAGAGGGACAGACAGAAATAGAAACTACTGTATAATAAATTTACAATAATATTAAAGAATACAAAAAAGATTGTTTAAAATTGGTCTATTCTTATCTCCTTGTACAAAGTTCAAATCCAAGTGGATCAAGGACCTCCAAATAAAACCAGACACACTGAATCTAATAGAAGGGAAAGTGAGGAAAGAGCCTTGATCACATCAGCACAGGGGAAAATTTCCTGAACAGAACACCAGTGGCTCATGCTCAAAGATCAACAATCAACAAATGGGGTCTCAGAAAATTCCAAAGCTTCTCTAAGGCAAAGGACACTGTCAACAGGACAAATGGCAATCAATAGATTGGGAAAAGATCTTTACCAATCCTCCATCCAATAGAGGGATAATATCCAATTTATACAAAGAACTCCCAGGACTCAATGGGGATGACCTTAGATGATATATGCAACAAAGGGGAGATATAACCTGAAAGACCACCTCCAGTAGCTAGGCACAGCCCCCACTTGAAGGATGGGGCCATCCACCCATCTTAAAACTTTTAACCCAGAAAATGTTCCTGTCCAAAGGAAAGACAGGGACAAAATAATGTAACAGAGACTGAAGGAAAGGCCATCCAGAGATGCCCCATCTAGGGATCCATCCCATCTGCAGACACCAAATCCCAACACTATTGCTGATGCCAAGGAGCACGTTATGACAGGAGCCTGGCATGACTGTTCCCTGAGAAGTTCTACCACCACCTGGCTAATACAGATGCAGATACTCACAGCCAATCATCAGACTCAGCCCAGGCACCCCAGTGGAATAGCTAGGGGAAGGACCAAAGGAGCTGAAGGGGGTTGCAGCCCCATAGGAAGAGCAATATCAACTAATGGGACCACCCAGAGCTCCCAGGGACTAAAGCACCAACCAAAGAGCATACCTAGAAGGATCCATGGCTCCAGATACCTAAGTAGCAGAGGTATCTGATATCAATGGGAGGGAAGGACTTTGGTCCTGTGAGGCTTGATGCCCCAGCATAGAAGGATGCTAGAAAGGTGAGGCAGGAGTGGGTGAGTGGGTGGAGAACTCTCATAGAGACAAAGGAAAGTGGGGAGAGGGAAGATAAGATGGGGATTATGGAGGTGTAAACAGGAAGGGCAATCTCATTTGAAATGTAAATGAATAAAAGGATTAATAAAAAATCTTTTTTAAAAAGATGGTTGAAATTAAACGAACAAGAAAAGGTTTTGATAAATTGTTGTAAAATTAAATTTAAACTATATTTACTTAATTAATGCTAAGCTCAAACTCAGGATATGATGTATGATAAGTAAACATGTGACTACTAAGCAATCACTAGCATGCCCACTTCACTCCTCCCAATAAAGGAAAAGCCATATAAAAGTAAAGAAACTGTGTAATGATACAACCATTTATCACGGAATGGCTGCCTTGCACAGAATGAAAACATTGAATGAAGGAAAATACCAATAACCATAGAGATTCATCAATAGTCAGCAAGTATTATTTCTAAAAATAAAAAGTTCATTTAAATGAATGGAAAAACATGAAAGAAATAACAAAAAAGTCCACAAAGTTATTTGAGACACATTTAACTAATATCCATATTGAAAAGTCCATCAAGCACCCAAGATGTATGTAACAAAGCAATGGGTACACAGTTTCTGAAACTATAAAGTCTCATTAGCTGAAGACCAAAGAGATCTTTGATGATGAGAAAGAGAGAAAAGCAGCCACATATTAAAAACTCTAGACAAAACTAGCTTCAGCCTTTTTAACAGTGATCCAAAGAGCAAAGGTGGTTTTTAGTTATTAGTCAATCATGGTTTGCCGTGTGAAGATTTAATGCAAATCTGCCATTTGTGAAAGTAGAAATTTCATGTTTTCAATATTCAGTCTCTTAAAATAGTTTGTCCTCTTTATTTCAAAGGTACTGGAAAATCTTCTCAAGCAAAAACAAATTAATTAATAAAAATACATTCAATATATCCTACAGCTTTGTATCAATCAGTGTTCTCAGTTCCAAACATGAAGGAGAGATTCACTATGATTATCTGGACAAACTTTATCTGGAAAATACAGATGATTTGTAGAATCACTAGAAGGGAAAGAAATATAAATCACCCTGTGGTTCTGTCAACAGACATGTGTGACAGTGTATTCCCCTGTCATTTTTCCACCAAGAATGTCAACTTATGGATGCTGTTGTGTCTGTTACTACCAAAGAGATCTTGCCTTACCCCTTCTCTCTGTATGATGAATTCTGTCAGAATTCCACCAGGGACAAGTTTGCAAGCCATCCAGCTATTTTTATCCTGGATGAAAGAGAATCCACCAATGAGAGCTCTGACCAGTGCAGTATCATAACATCTGCAGGAGAGGAAATTTCAGTTACAGAACGGCCACACTTGCCAAACATACACCGAAAACGTTCTTCAGAACAATATTCATGATTCATTGAATCCAGCATACAGGAGCTGTGAAATCATATACAGGGACCAGGAAAGGACAAGTGTGGAGACAGCAGGTACACAAGCACTCAGACCAAAAGGACTGGCTTGATGCTAAAGATACAAACAAAAAGAAATTTAATATAAAAGAAGTGAGATTATCGAAACAAGAAAAATATTTTTGTAGAGGACAAAATCTAATGTCAATGCTTGAGTTGGCTCTGAGTAAAGCACTGTGAACATGGTCACAGATTCTGAGACTTGCTTGGGAAAATAATTTAAAAGCTTTCTTAATCTGCAAAAACAGAGACCCACAACTAAAATGACTCTAAGACAAGTACACCTCTGGGGGCACTGGGAATTATATTCCTTGAAAAATACTGTATGTCAAAATACGGCAGAACTATAACGTTTTTATACGCTTTGACAGTAATTCCTTTCATGGCAATTTATCAAGAGGAACCAATTCAATAAAATAAGTGTGGTCCACTCTTGCATTATCTGTGGCAGCAGCAACCATAAAATAAATATCTAGAGAAGAAAGGATTAGAAAATGATAGTAAACTTAGGGATATAATAGGATTTGTAATTAAAGTTTGTAATTACATGCACAACTCAGATGCAGAAAAACGTTTATGATATGCAGATAAAGTACAAGGGGAGAATATAAAATCCAAGGCCCAATGTGGTTGCTGCTATTTAAAACAACGCTAGTTTGTGGGAAAACAAACAGCAAAGAGAAGTCAAAACAAATGAAAAAAAAAAAGCTAATTTAAAATGAAGTAGAAATTCACAGCAAAAAAATAAGTTTATCCATTAATGAAGCTATATAGCCTGGGGGAAAATGGTTGTAATGCCTCTTGAGAACACTGAGTGTTCTTTCGAGGACTTTATTAAGTCTGATAAAACAACCCAGTTTTAGAGGTTTAAACACACTAATTTATTTAGGTTTTTATTTTGATGTCTGAATTTTGACAGAGCCTATGTCTCTTACGGTTTCTTCAGGTTCTGGTGTTTTCACTTCTAGGTGGTCCTCAGCAATGCGGTCTCCTCTCTGCTTGGGGTTTTCCTGTCTTGCAGCAAGCTGGCCCAGCCTCCTGTACATGGCAGAGAGCCTTGAATCAGCAATGGACTGAGCAGAATGTCTGAAGCTTAGGATTAAGACTGGCACAAGATCCCTTCTACCACATTGCTCTCAAAGGCCAGAGCCTGGCCACAGTTCAAGCAGAGAGAAAACTGAATACCAGCTTTCCATGTAATGAGTATGCCAAGCTGGTAAAGCCGAGAAGGATGGACAGGACCCACATGGTAAACGTGGAGAATGAAGTCCCTCAGGCAATCTTCTGACCCCCACACAGATACGCATATGCACCCACACTAAATAAACAAATAATAGATGTTTAAAAATAAATGCACATAGTAAAAATATAAAACACTTAACATAAACTTAAACTATTTAATAAATTATACTGAAATACAATTTTTTGCACATACCAATATCTCCCAAATTCAAAAGCTTAATAGGGATTCTAGGGAACTGTACCATGTTTTACTACATACTCACACATGACACTTAGAACAGAAAAATATTTTTAAATGGCCAATACATAGAACGATTACATATGCATTTGTTCTGTGTCCCACAAATTCTAATTTCCAGGATTTGAACTAAACAGTAAAAAAATTTAAAGTATTGGAGAAATCAGGCAAAGGCTACTCTTTAGAGATTTTTACACAAATTTTCATTCTTCCGTCGCCAACAAGGTGAGGGGAATAGGAAAATTTCCACAATGACACACAAGAATACTGGTGAAAGGCCAGGGGAGGGTGTAATGTGTAACTGTAGAGTTACTAAAGTAGATTACTAGGATTTATAATTACAGGAGAGAAGAGACAAGTGATCAACACGTACTCTAAAAAGACCAAAGGCCTAGAAGCAGCTGTTGATTCCATCCAATAGCAGTTGGAAGTTGGCTCAGCTTTGTTCTAAATGTACAAGTCCCAACAAAGAGGAGTCGGAAATTATTGGGGCCATCTGAGACTGGAAAGGAAATCTGGAAGATGAGCTGCCTGCCCAGATTCTATCAAAGACCATGCAGTTGCATCAGAAGACTGGAAGAGTCAACCTGGAAAGCTTCTTTATACTATAGGTGGGAAAACAGAATAGCACTAAAAATCTGCAAAGTATTGATTCCATTCAAATACACTATCACTAGGGAATATGAAAGAACTTGTAGAAATCTACCAATCATTCAGTGACTAATAATGCCTTATCTAAAAAAGTAAGTGATTGAAAAAACCCAATGATTTAATGTTTCTTCACATAAAATGTTACTTCAGATGCCAAATTGTTTAAGTATAATCTCAAACCAAATAGAGCAAGATGTACCCCTGTAACAGAACATATAACAGCACATATAAAGTATAAAGCAACCAACCCGTCAGAGGAAGACAAGCAGATATTCTTATCTTCATTTAAAAAGTCATAAAAATAAAATTAGTAAAAGATATTACAGACATTGAAAGACAGGTGAAAATGAACCCATTGTTTTAACCCTGCTTCAATATTAACTCAAACAAGCCAACTATAAATAAATACCCCGTTAAATAAATGAAAAAATGTGAATATGAATTTGATGTTTATTGATATTGTTTCTAACTTACACCTTTTTAGGTATGGCAGTAATGTTGTGGCAAGTGTCAAATGTGATTTTTTGAATTTGTAGTGAAACATCAGTATAAATCAAAAAGGATTTTAGATTTTTTTCACCACATCTCATCTAATTAGCATTTCAAATTGATTGAAATTCCTGTCTCTCATTTCTCACATCTAATCCTGTTCTGTCTGACCTTCAGCTTTTAGTTTTCTTCTCTATTGTTTAAATTATCTTGCCCATATTTCTAATGGCATTCTCATTTTTGTTCTCCATTTTTTCCTTTACCAAGTAAATTCACCTTTAGGTGAAAGGATAGCCTACTATTAATGTTCATAACAACATCAGAAGTAGTTGGCAGTGTTGGTTACATCATTCCCCTCCTAGAGTTACTCTGCAGTTATTCTTTTCATTAACTATCTTTTCTATGTGTATAGAGTTTTCCTGCATGCACACCTATGCACCACTTGCATGCTTAGTGCCTGCAGAGACCAGAAGAAGGTGCCGAATTCCATGGGTCTGGAGTTGAAGACAGTTGTGCGCTGACATGTGGATGCTGGGAATCAAACTCGGGTCCTCTGGACTAGCAGACAAGGCTCTTACCCACTGAGCAAAGACTCTCACTAACCCCAAGTACAGTGTTTAATAGTCACCAGCTGGTTGTATCAGTACAGGGACGCTAGCAGGGCTACTACAGGTCCATGACTATTTACTGTGACTCATAAAAAGATTTCAGCCTTCAGCCAAAACAGTAATACAACATTCATCACATGGTCCAACTGTTAAATTACTCAGTACAAAAAAAAAAAAAAAAGAGTAGCTGTTTTCACATGAACCACTGATGCGCAAAAATGATTTCATCCTAATCAGTAATAATGACTATATACCCAGTGAGTCACCACTACACTTTAAGAGGAAGACCGTGCTAATGTGTGAATAATTATTGACCTGATTAAGTGCCCAATCCTGTTCTTGGGGGAAAAAAGTGCACATCATTTAGCAATCTAGCTGTATATTGTCAGCATGATAAAAGCAAGGGGGTAATTTGGATAACTAATGCACCAGCTAAATTCTGTTAGGCAGTTCCCAAAAGCAGATGATGTCCATCTTCCTTAAACATTTTAGGAACCTACATTTTTTTCTCTGCCTTGTGTCTTTAATGTACTGCCAACATTTTTCCCTAATTTTTTATTCCCCTAGAGGCAAGCAGAAAAAAAGGATTAAAAAAAATGTATAGATGACAACTATCTATCTGTCTATAAGTTAAGCAGATTTGAGATTTCAGAGGAAAAAAATACTAATAGTATTAATAAAAGAACTCAAGTTAGTTCTTCAAGAACATTCCTCCACAAGCCTGTGTTTTTAGTACAGTTAGAAGAGCAAATCTCTTTGGGGACAAGAAACAACAGGACTCCTTAGATTTAAGGAAGCCCAAGACAGAGTGGAACAGAGTTAAAAGATATTATTCCTCAGATTAAAACTGTCTGTGTTCAAATTGTTGCTTGTTTTTGTTTCCCTAAAGTTGTCTCCCATTAAACAAGCTCAAGGAGAACAGACAGCTCCCCAGAGATGCCCGGCCATTTGAAAGCAGATCCGGGGTATGGAAAGGAGTGAAGAGGGAGGCTTACAGTGCCCTGCCTGAGGAACAGGGCTGTAGAAAGGGTACCTGCTATTCTAACAGCAGAAAGAGCACACAGGACAAAAACACATTCCTAAACTTATGACATGCCTGAAGGGAAATAGTTTGAGTCCCACAGTAAGACTGTTGGGACAGCATCATGTCTGTAATATCACTGTTAAAATTTTTCAGTTCTAGAAGGGAAATTAACCCACCATCTTTCAAGAGACATGGTCATCAAAGTGACTCCTGCTCTTGGAATTTGTAGCTTGGATAAAAGTATCTATGAAACACTACACTCCTATGTTCATCACCCAAACTACACCCAGAGATAAAACAGTGGCAGAAAGTACCCCTGTGCATGACAATGAACCAAAACACCTTGGAGATGATACAAAGTATGTGGGGAATACTGGAAAACCATTACTGCAGCTCTGCAGAGAGCAGAATATTTCTGCTAGATGCTGCATTTGTATATCGTCAAAGATGGCAGAACACAACCACAACCGTCATCACCTGGGAGGTGCTAACTGTTCTGCCTGCTTTGAGCTATTCACTTTAATTTTAAGAGGAGCTATGAATCTATCACCAAGATTCTTTGTAACAACAGTAACACTGAGTTTAGAACTCCTCTGCAAGTCTCCCTTTAAGTTGTTTGTGCCTCAATATTTACTCTCGGCTTTAATCTTTTAACCTTTAACTTCTCGCTTACTGAATAGCATTTTCCCACTCTACACGAGAAGAATACTGAGCTCTTCATTGCATTACACAAACAATTCCCTCAGATTTCTTCTCATTGAAGACAAAATAGTCTTTCCATATTATAGCATCAAACAGTAATTATTTTTTCATTCTGGTGACTCTTGGTCATGAATAAAAAGGGGATGTAATGAGCATTACTTGATCTTTAGAAAACCAAACCACTAAATAATACATCTTAAATGGAGTGCCATCTCAAAGACCAAAATATGAAACCATAACAAACAAAAAGTAATTTGTTCTTATCAAGAAAGTGTGATGGCCTGAATTCATTTGTTTTCTATTATTACATACACATCAGGTGCTACTGTGGAAATATAAAAACACTTATCTAAAGTCTATTCCAGTATAGACCTTTTCTAACTCTGAGAGCCTGAGTATGGTATTTCTCCATATGTAACAGATTCCCATATTTGACTGAATTTAGATTAAGCCATAGGGAATCCTATATGCTGCAAGCAATGTTTCAGAGTGAGATGTAACTGGCAAAGGCCTTGACATACATACCCATGTGTAATCTCCTGAACTAAGGACATGCTCATCTTATCTTCCTGGAAGCATGTCTCCAGTTCCCACTCATGGAAAATTTACATTTAAAGAATGGATGTGCGAAGAAGCCAGATGGCCTCACCATTGAGCACTGGCTGTCTCATGCTCAAAATCCTGTACAAAATATTGTTCTTACCAGCACCCCTGAGTTGTAACTTCTGAAGAAACACAAAGGCTGCCTACCCTGTATACCAGAACCCTAAAATCAGGTGCTTTTAATCAGCCTGAAGTTTTGTTCCCTTCCTTTCCTATTTCTAAGCAGTGAAAGAAGTAGCTCACAGCTCCTTGATGGTCAGCCTCACAATAAAATTTATTTTACCTGCACAATGACTCTGCAGTCCACACAAAGAGATGGCTAAGTTTGTGTTCCTCTTAGAGAGATGAATTTGGTATGGCAGGCTTGGGACTGCACAGAAGTTAGATTCCATCATCAAGTCTTCTGTTGAATTTGATCTCATTTTGTGGCGGAGGGAGATTTACATATCAAGAATCCTGATAGTGGGAGATTTCAATACCCCACTCTCACCAATGGACAGATCCTGGAAACAGAAACTAAACAGAGACACATGGACACTAACAGAAGTTATGAAACAA